>NC_086452.1:238435694-238735694 GCF_028390025.1 Pseudophryne corroboree
ACTGGGAGTGAATCTTAGCTTATCAAAATTGCGAACGAAAGATTAGCAAAATTGCGAATAGACACCTCTTAGCAGTTTCTGAGTAGCTCCACACTTACTCGGCAACTGCGATCAGTTCAGTCAGTTTCGTTCCTGGTATGACGTCACAAACACTCCCAGCGTTCGGCCAGACACTCCTCCGTTTCTCCAGCCACTCCCGCGTTTTTCCCAGAAACGGTAGCGTTTTTTTCGCACACACCCATAAAACGGCCAGTTTCCGCCCAGAAACACCCACTTCCTGTCAATCACATTACGATCACCAGAACGAAGAAAAAACCTCGTAATGCCGTGAGTAAAATACCTAACTGCATAGCAAATTTACTTGGCGCAGTCGCACTGCAGACATTGCGCGTGCGCATTAGCGACTAATCGCTCCGTTGCGAGAAAAATATAACGAACGAACAACTCGGAATGACCCCCATGGTTTTGCCCAATTGCTAACAAAGTTCCTGCTGCGATCAACTCAGAATTACCCCCTATGTACAGACACAACCATTAAAGTTTTATCGTATGTATATATTTGTTTTCCATTATGAATAGCCTGCAAGTGCTACTAAAATAGTTAATTTTGGATGGTCTACTTAAAGGGGCCAGTTACAGCTGTAGACAGGATCTCTTAATTATAGCAAGTTAGCTTAGTGCCCTATATTTACAGTATATGTTTATCTTACAGACATTATAACACTATACACATAAACTTTTTATTTTTTTTATTTTCACTTACGTCCAAATCTGCATAGCCCACAGATGCACTGACATACCTTCACTGACTTATTCCTATGTGAGGAAGCCCCATTACAACCCAGCTGCTTCTCTTCTGTGATAAAGTAGGTGTAGATATAGTCTAACTGACTGCATCATTTGTACTTGCGTACAATCAGTTCAGGAGCATTCGCAGAGTGAAAATACACCACTTGTTCTCCCAAAACAGGTTTACATTCAACTCAGTATTAAACCATACAGTATGTAGTCAGGGCCATCTTAACAGCATTGTAAGCCTTGGGCAAAGCAATGCGCTGGGGCCCCTACCTACCCATTCACAGGAAAAAATACAGAAAATTATAGCATGCCCCTCCTGCTGTCCCATGTCGTCTCTCCACATGCTTCCATACAGTAAATGGCTGTAAGCATTGTGATTGGTGAATAGTTCAAGTCATCTACCAATCAACATGCTGACAGTCGTTCACTGGCTGGCTGCGGACTCAGGTGCAGGTAGAGAATGCTGCACCCTGATTGGTGGATAGCTCCAGCCATGCATCAATCAGCACACTCTGATTGGTGGATAGCTCCAGCCATGCACCGATCAGCATGCTGCACGCCTTTCACTGTCTTGCTGCAGGCTAGGAGGCAAGTAGAGAATGATGCTAGGTGATTCCGATTGGGTGTAATTCACAATCACAGCAGTCATTCAGCATTCCCCATCTGCCTCCCAAGGAGCTCCGGAGACAACAGTCATGCTCAAAGGTCCCTAGAATTGTGGGCCCTTGGGCAGCTGGCCTGTGAGCCCATATGTTAAGATGACCCTGTATGTAGTTTTGTTAGTAGCTACTGTACTTGCTCTTCCATACAGCAGCAGAACTACCAGTTATGCAGCCGGTGCATTGCACTGAGGCCTGTGGTAATGAAAGGGCCCACAACTGGTGATATTAGCTGTGCTAATAATGAGTCTGTGACACATTATAGTTCATTGCCTGACCAGTCGCTGCAGTCCCATAACCAGGTAGCAGTCCGATCGGAGGAAAAAAGGTGATGGGTCCCCTCCCCTTATGGAGCAGCTATTGCAGGACCAAGCCCGCCCCCTTCATCTCCCAGCCCACCCCCTTCTTCGCTGCTCCCTTATGTCCCTAGAGCCTGTCTCACTCCTTTCTAAACCTCATCCCACCCCATAAGTGAAGATGGGGCCTGGCAGTGACAGGAGGGACCCCTGTGTGCAGAACCCCAGTACTCACAAGTCAACGGGCGCTGCTAGTCACACAGCAGGGATGCAGCCAGATACTTCGCTGTTTGCTGGGGATCTTCCTTTCTCTGTAGAACCAGCTGCTGCTCATCCTCCCTGGTTCTCCCATGTCCTGTGTCTGTCCTGCTCAGTAGGTCATATGGCACTATGACAGCTGCACCTCCGCATCAACAGAGCTGTACATAGGGCCAAGCCCGCCCCCTTCATCCCCTCAGCCTGCCCCCTTCTTCCATTCTACCCTGCTCCCTTGCTTCCATAGGACCAAGCCCACCCCCTTCATCCCCCAGCCTTCCATTTACCCCCTTAGCCAACGTAATTTTAAGCCTGCCCCTTCTTCCCCTCTACCATGATCCTTTATTTCCATAGGACCAAGCCCACCCCCTTCATCCTCCAGCACGTCCCCTTCTTCCCTGATCCCTTATGTCCATAAAGCCAGTATCGCCCCTTTTTTGTCATCCCGCCTCCTTCTTTCCCTCTGTCCTGCTCTTTCTCAACCTGCGGACCAAGTTTGGCCCTCTTACCACTCCACCATGCTGCCCTATCCTACTTTGGAGTTCCATTTGACAGAGGAGGACGAAAGTTCATGTCGAAGGAGGAACTGGAAAGTTTTAATGCTATGGTGAGGAATGTAGTTCAGTGCAATTATGTAGCGTAGTGATGTAGTTGAGCATTTAGGGGGGTCATAACATAGTGATGTGGTTCTCTGTGTAGGGAGGTGTAGTGTAGTGGTGTAGTGCAGCACATGAGGGGTCTATTCTGTAATGTGTGATGTAATGTTGTGTAATGGGGGTGTAGGGAACATGCTGCTGTGGAGGGGAGATGTCATGGAGACTCTGGTGGCATTTGTACACAAGGAAGCATGTTGGGGAAATACAGGGAGCAAGTGGCATAACTACAGAGGGTGCAAGGGATGCAACTGCTATGGTGCCCTACAGTGTGTGTGTGGGGGGGGGGGGGCAAAGGCAATCCCACTGCATCTTCTAAAACAATAATTTTCTTCATATATTTATTTGCAATCACTGCTGCCGGTTCAGGGCTTGGCACTGTACTTACAGTGAGGGAGGCGCTTGTTCTGCAGGATCCATAAGCATGGCTGTGGCTGCAGAAGCAGCATGGGCAGTGTGCAGCCGACAGATGTGGCACTGTATAAGCATGTCAACTTCTACAGGTGCAGCCACGATTCAGGATACTCTAGAACAAGCTTTGCCTCCTGCCTCCCTCCTTTCTCCATGTAAGTACACTGCTTGGCTCTGAACCCGGTGTGGAAGCAGTGATTTCAAATAAAAAAAAAAGAAAGAAAAATAATTATAATAATAAAAAATACATTATAGAGGGTGCAGTGGGATTGCCTTTGGGGACCCCCACAAGCTTCTAAGCCCTATAACAGCTGTATCCCCTGAATCTGTATGGTTAGAGAGTCCGCCAATGTCTGTCCATCTATACCCCCCTCATTCATCCTTAAAGGCCCCATCCAGTGCGTCTGTCTATACACCCTCCCATCCATCCGTCTATGGTCCTCCCGTAAATCCGTTTATGCCCCCTCCCATCCATCCATCTATGCCCCTTACTGTCCGTCCGCCTATCTGTCTATGCCCCCATTTGATGCTCTGTTTGTTCATCTGTCCACCCATGCCCCTGTCCGTCTCTCTATCTATAACCCCACATGGTCCTCTATTAATCCATCTATGTCCCCTCCTACCCATCCGTCTTTACCCCTATATGGTGCTTTGTCCGCCTGTCCTCCCATGGCCCCCATGTTTTCCCCCCATTTGCCTGTCCATCTATGCCTCCACCCCATCCTGTGCTGTAGTCGAGTAGTGACCTGCTTGCTCCTTCTCCCTCTCTCTCCCTAACACACTCTATCTCTCTCTCTTTTGCTCATCTCTTTGTCCCTGACACTGTCTTTCTCTTTCTCTCATTCCCTCTTTTTCAATGAAAACCCTCACACCGCTCTCTCTCCTGCCCCTAAGGACATTGTAGCAGTGGTGCATGTAAAAAAAATGTCTTAGTGGTACTGATAGTAAAAATGGGCATGGCCATATGTCATGATGCTACATGACAATAGGGGCATGGCCCACATTATGCCACACACCGTAATGCCCCTTACACATTATGCAACACAACGTAATGCCCATTACACATTATGCCAGACACCGTAACCCCCATTACACATTATGCCACACACCATAATGCCCATTAAACATTATGCCACACACCGTAATGCCTATTACATATTATACCACAAACAGTTATGCCACTGACACCATATTACAAAAATGCCCCTTATAAATTATGCCCCAGCGGTGTGCTGGTGGTACTGAGTACCACCACCATATTTCTTAATGGTACTCCGTACCACCCTACTTTGAGCACTGCATTGTAGTGACAAAGACTGGGCGGTCCCTTTCAAGATTTTGCATTAGGGCCCATGACGTTCTAGTTACATCCCTGCAGGGACCACAGGCACTGACAGCAACTTGTTACTAACGGTCTAATTTTTCTTTAGTGGAGAAGGGGAGGCGCGAGTGGCATGTGGGGGGCCCAAAACATATTTTTGCAGATTGGCCCACCACTAGCTAGTTCTTGCCACTGCTTCCATATACATTATGTGGTGCTGTAGAAGTGTGGGAACCTTTAAAAAACATTTCTACATTGTTTTCCTGGTATGCTATACAGAGATAACCTGTATGTCAGTTTGCAGTGGCTTTACAAGAGTAAACAGAGATGATATTTCCGAGTTATACAGTATCTCTAGTCAGAAAATCATCATACCTTTACAAACTGGATTTTTTCTGCTTGGTTAGTTTTTCAGGTCTAGTAATATTGCTGCTATCACACTATTTTACAATCTGTTCCAGTGGAATAAAAAATTGGTGACCTTGTGTTTGACACTTCGTACTTATTGGAGCTTAAATTTGGAGTAGATTACTGAAGGCCTCCTGGGATAGATTAAAGCTCAGATGGATAATTATGTATCCGCTTTATGTGCAGGAGCATATGTGCACAGAACTGTGGATACCAGATAAAGCTGCTGATTATTGCATTATGGTCTTTTATCAATATGGTCAGAAAATGAAATTATTTTGCTAGATACATTCAAGAATTTTTGCTGTTTACTGTGATTGTGCATATACTGTACAATATTTATAGAGTTATTGTGGTATATGCTGAATTGTGTGCTGTATGGATTATTATTATAATATTACTAATATCGCTACAGTACTACTACTACTACTACTACTACTACTACTACTACTGCTACTACTATTACTACTATTAATAATAATAATAATAATAATAATAATAATAATAGATGTGTATGTTATCATATTTTATTAAATAACATTGCAGGTGATTCAGAGATGGACACAGTGTAGTAGCAGCTGCAATGGACAAAGACACTAGAGATGAGCGGGTTCGGTTTCTCTGAATCCGAACCCGCACGAACTTCATGTTTTTTTCACAGGTCCGAGCAGACTCGGATCCTCCCGCCTTGCTCGGTTAACCCGAGCGCGCCCGAACGTCATCATGACGCTGTCGGATTCTCGCGAGACTCGGATTCTATATAAGGAGCCGCGCGTCGCCGCCATTTTCACACGTGCATTGAGATTGATAGGGAGAGGACGTGGCTGGCGTCCTCTCCATTTAGATTAGGGTTGAGAGAGAGAGAGAGAGATTGACCTGAGGCTGTGATACTGTAGAAGAGAGTGCAGAGTTTAGTGACTGACGACCACAGTGACCACCAGACAGTGCAGTTGTTTGTTTTATTTAATATATCCGTTCTCTGCCTGAAAAAAACGATACACACAGTGACTCAGTCACATACCATATCTGTGTGCACTGCTCAGCCCAGTGTGCTGCATCAATGTATATATATATCTGACTGTGCTCAGCTCACACAGCTTATAATTGTGGGGGAGACTGGGGAGCACTGCAGTGCCAGTTATAGGTTATAGCAGGAGCCAGGAGTACATAATATTATATTAAAATTAAACAGTGCACACTTTTGCTGCAGGAGTGCCACTGCCAGTGTGACTAGTGACCAGTGACCTGACCACCAGTATATATAATATTAGTAGTATACTATCTCTTTATCAACCAGTCTATATTAGCAGCAGACACAGTACAGTGCGGTAGTTCACGGCTGTGGCTACCTCTGTGTCGGCACTCGGCAGCCCGTCCATAATTGTATATACCACCTAACCGTGGTTTTTTTTTCTTTCTTTATAGTTATACTAGTTACGAGTATACTATCTCTTTATCAACCAGTCTATATTAGCAGCAGACACAGTACAGTGCGGTAGTTCACGGCTGTGGCTACCTCTGTGTCGGCACTCGGCAGCCCGTCCATAATTGTATATACCACCTAACCGTGGTTTTTTTTTCTTTCTTTATACATACATACTAGTTACGAGTATACTATCTCTTTATCAACCAGTCTATATTAGCAGCAGACACAGTACAGTGTGGTAGTTCACGGCTGTGGCTACCTCTGTGTCGGCACTCGGCAGCCCGTCCATAATTGTATATACCACCTAACCGTGGTTTTTTTTTCTTTCTTTATACATACATACTAGTTACGAGTATACTATCTCTTTATCAACCAGTCTATATATTAGCAGCAGACACAGTACAGTGCGGTAGTTCACGGCTGTGGCTACCTCTGTGTCGGCACTCGGCAGCCCGTCCATAATTGTATATACCACCTAACCGTGGTTTTTTTTTCTTCTTTATACATACATACTACTACGACATCTCTTTATCAACCAGTCTATATTAGCAGCAGACACAGTACAGTACGGTAGTTCACGGCTGTGGCTACCTCTGTGTCTGCACTCGGCAGGCAGTCCGTCTATAATTGTATACCACCTAACCGTGGTTTTTTTTTCTTTCTTCTTTATACATACATAGTTACATAGACATCTCTTTATCAACCAGTCTATATTAGCAGCAGACACAGTACAGTACGGTAGTTCACGGCTGTGGCTACCTCTGTGTCTGCACTCGGCAGGCAGTCCGTCCATAATTGTATACCACCTAACCGTGGTTTTTTTTTCTTTCTTCTTTATACATACATAGTTACATAGACATCTCTTTATCAACCAGTCTATATTAGCAGCAGACACAGTACAGTACGGTAGTTCACGGCTGTGGCTACCTCTGTGTCTGCACTCGGCAGGCAGTCCATAATTGTATACTAGTATCCATATCCATTGTTTACCTGAGGTGCCTTTTAGTTGTGCCTATTAAAATATGGAGAACAAAAATGTTGAGGTTCCAAAATTAGGGAAAGATCAAGATCCACTTCCACCTCGTGCTGAAGCTGCTGCCACTAGTCATGGCCGAGACGATGAAATGCCAGCAACGTCGTCTGCCAAGGCCGATGCCCAATGTCATAGTACAGAGCATGTCAAATCCAAAACACCAAATATCAGAAAAAAAAGGACTCCAAAACCTAAAATAAAATTGTCGGAGGAGAAGCGTAAACTTGCCAATATGCCATTTACGACACGGAGTGGCAAGGAACGGCTGAGGCCCTGGCCTATGTTCATGGCTAGTGGTTCAGCTTCACATGAGGATGGAAGCACTCAGCCTCTCGCTAGAAAAATGAAAAGACTCAAGCTGGCAAAAGCAGCACAGCAAAGAACTGTGCATTCTTCGAAATCCCAAATCCACAAGGAGAGTCCAATTGTGTCGGTTGCGATGCCTGACCTTCCCAACACTGGACGTGAAGAGCATGCGCCTTCCACCATTTGCACGCCCCCTGCAAGTGCTGGAAGGAGCACCCGCAGTCCAGTTCCTGATAGTCAGATTGAAGATGTCAGTGTTGAAGTACACCAGGATGAGGAGGATATGGGTGTTGCTGGCGCTGGGGAGGAAATTGACCAGGAGGATTCTGATGGTGAGGTGGTTTGTTTAAGTCAGGCACCCGGGGAGACACCTGTTGTCCGTGGGAGGAATATGGCCGTTGACATGCCAGGTGAAAATACCAAAAAAATCAGCTCTTCGGTGTGGAGGTATTTCACCAGAAATGCGGACAACAGGTGTCAAGCCGTGTGTTCCCTTTGTCAAGCTGTAATAAGTAGGGGTAAGGACGTTAACCACCTCGGAACATCCTCCCTTATACGTCACCTGCAGCGCATTCATAATAAGTCAGTGACAAGTTCAAAAACTTTGGGTGACAGCGGAAGCAGTCCACTGACCAGTAAATCCCTTCCTCTTGTAACCAAGCTCACGCAAACCACCCCACCAACTCCCTCAGTGTCAATTTCCTCCTTCCCCAGGAATGCCAATAGTCCTGCAGGCCATGTCACTGGCAATTCTGACGAGTCCTCTCCTGCCTGGGATTCCTCCGATGCATCCTTGCGTGTAACGCCTACTGCTGCTGGCGCTGCTGTTGTTGCCGCTGGGAGTCGATGGTCATCCCAGAGGGGAAGTCGTAAGCCCACTTGTACTACTTCCAGTAAGCAATTGACTGTTCAACAGTCCTTTGCGAGGAAGATGAAATATCACAGCAGTCATCCTACTGCAAAGCGGATAACTGAGGCCTTGGCATCCTGGGTGGTGAGAAACGTGGTTCCGGTATCCATCATTACTGCAGAGCCAACTAGAGACTTGTTGGAGGTACTGTGTCCCCGGTACCAAATACCATCTAGGTTCCATTTCTCTAGGCAGGCGATACCGAAAATGTACACAGACCTCAGAAAAAGAGTCACCAGTGTCCTAAAAAATGCAGCTGTACCCAATGTCCACTTAACCACGGACATGTGGACAAGTGGAGCAGGGCAGGGTCAGGACTATATGACTGTGATAGCCCACTGGGTAGATGTATGGACTCCCGCCGCAAGAACAGCAGCGGCGGCACCAGTAGCAGCATCTCGCAAACGCCAACTCTTTCCTAGGCAGGCTACGCTTTGTATCACCGGTTTCCAGAATACGCACACAGCTGAAAACCTCTTACGGCAACTGAGGAAGATCATCGTGGAATGGCTTACCCCAATTGGACTCTCCTGTGGATTTGTGGCATCGGACAACGCCAGCAATATTGTGTGTGCATTAAATATGGGCAAATTCCAGCACGTCCCATGTTTTGCACATACCTTGAATTTGGTGGTGCAGAATTTTTTAAAAAACGACAGGGGCGTGCAAGAGATGCTGTCGGTGGCCAGAAGAATTGCGGGACACTTTCGGCGTACAGGCACCACGTACAGAAGACTGGAGCACCACCAAAAACTACTGAACCTGCCCTGCCATCATCTGAAGCAAGAAGTGGTAACGAGGTGGAATTCAACCCTCTATATGCTTCAGAGGTTGGAGGAGCAGCAAAAGGCCATTCAAGCCTATACAATTGAGCACGATATAGTAGGTGGAATGCACCTGTCTCAAGCGCAGTGGAGAATGATTTCAACGTTGTGCAAGGTTCTGATGCCCTTTGAACTTGCCACACGTGAAGTCAGTTCAGACACTGCCAGCCTGAGTCAGGTCATTCCCCTCATCAGGCTTTTGCAGAAGAAGCTGGAGACATTGAAGGAGGAGCTAACACGGAGCGATTCCGCTAGGCATGTGGGACTTGTGGATGGAACCCTTAATTCGCTTAACAAGGATTCACGGGTGGTCAATCTGTTGAAATCAGAGCACTACATTTTGGCCACCGTGCTCGATCCTAGATTTAAAGCCTACCTTGGATCTCTCTTTCCGGCAGACACAAGTCTGCTGGGGTTGAAAGACCTGCTGGTGACAAAATTGTCAAGTCAAGCGGAACGCGACCTGTCAACATCTCCTTCTTCACATTCTCCCGCAACTGGGGGTGCGAGGAAAAGGCTCAGAATTCCGAGCCCACCCGCTGGCGGTGATGCAGGGCAGTCTGGAGCGACTGCTGATGCTGACATCTGGTCCGGACTGAAGGACCTGACAACGATTACGGACATGTCGTCTACTGTCACTGCATATGATTCTCTCAACATTGATAGAATGGTGGAGGATTATATGAGTGACCGCATCCAAGTAGGCACGTCACACAGTCCGTACTTATACTGGCAGGAAAAAGAGGCAATTTGGAGGCCCTTGCACAAACTGGCTTTATTCTACCTAAGTTGCCCTCCCACAAGTGTGTACTCCGAAAGAGTGTTTAGTGCCGCCGCTCACCTTGTCAGCAATCGGCGTACGAGGTTACATCCAGAAAATGTGGAGAAGATGATGTTCATTAAAATGAATTATAATCAATTCCTCCGCGGAGACATTGACCAGCAGCAATTGCCTCCACAAAGTACACAGGGAGCTGAGATGGTGGATTCCAGTGGGGACGAATTGATAATCTGTGAGGAGAGGGATGTACACGGTGATATATCGGAGGGTGATGATGAGGTGGACATCTTGCCTCTGTAGAGCCAGTTTGTGCAAGGAGAGATTAATTGCTTCTTTTTGGGGGGGGTCCAAACCAACCCGTCATATCAGTCACAGTCGTGTGGCAGACCCTGTCACTGAAATGATGGGTTGGTTAAAGTGTGCATGTCCTGTTTTGTTTATACAACATAAGGGTGGGTGGGAGGGCCCAAGGACAATTCCATCTTGCACCTCTTTTTTCTTTTCTTTTTCTTTGCATCATGTGCTGATTGGGGAGGGTTTTTTGGAAGGGACATCCTGCGTGACACTGCAGTGCCACTCCTAAATGGGCCCGGTGTTTGTGTCGGCCACTAGGGTCGCTAATCTTACTCACACAGTCAGCTACCTCATTGCGCCTCTTTTTTTCTTTGCGTCATGTGCTGTTTGGGGAGGGTTTTTTGGAAGGGACATCCTGCGTGACACTGCAGTGCCACTCCTAGATGGGCCCGGTGTTTGTGTCGGCCACTAGGGTCGCTAATCTTACTCACACAGCTACCTCATTGCGCCTCTTTTTTTCTTTGCGTCATGTGCTGTTTGGGGAGGGTTTTTTGGAAGGGACATCCTGCGTGACACTGCAGTGCCACTCCTAGATGGGCCCGGTGTTTGTGTCGGCCACTAGGGTCGCTAATCTTACTCACACAGCTACCTCATTGCGCCTCTTTTTTTCTTTGCGTCATGTGCTGTTTGGGGAGGGTTTTTTGGAAGGGCCATCCTGCGTGACACTGCAGTGCCACTCCTAGATGGGCCCGGTGTTTGTGTCGGCCACTAGGGTCGCTAATCTTACTCACACAGCTACCTCATTGCGCCTCTTTTTTTCTTTGCGTCATGTGCTGTTTGGGGAGGGTTTTTTGGAAGGGACATCCTGCGTGACACTGCAGTGCCACTCCTAGATGGGCCCGGTGTTTGTGTCGGCCACTAGGGTCGCTTATCTTACTCACACAGCGACCTCGGTGCAAATTTTAGGACTAAAAATAATATTGTGAGGTGTGAGGTATTCAGAATAGACTGAAAATGAGTGTAAATTATGGTTTTTGAGGTTAATAATACTTTGGGATCAAAATGACCCCCAAATTCTATGATTTAAGCTGTTTTTTAGTGTTTTTTGAAAAAAACACCGGAATCCAAAACACACCCGAATCCGACAAAAAAAATTCGGTGAGGTTTTGCCAAAACGCGTTCGAACCCAAAACACGGCCGCGGAACCGAACCCAAAATTAAAACACAAAACCCGAAAAATTTCAGGCGCTCATCTCTAAAAGACACTATTGCTAAATTATTCAAATGCCACAGAAGGTGTCTGAAGAAAACAGACACCTGTCAGCATTGCAGTTCCAAGATGCAGCATCTGACCATGGGCTGTGATCATTGGCATTTCTATTAAGGGTGCAATGTGTGCGGTGCACTCCGGACCCTGGGTACAGGGGGGCCCACACTGCACACATTGCACTCATATTTTTCTACTTACCTTTTTGAAGTCCTGCATCAGAGATGCAGCCACTGCAAAACAATAACAGTCAAAATGGCACAATGCCAGAGCCTACTGCACCCTGAAGAGGAGGGGGCCCAACTGGAGTTTGTCCACGGGCCCAGTCTTCTGTTAAAACACCCATGGCTGTGATGGTCGCAGCCATCAGCCATCTGAGTAAGCCTAAGCTTGCTCAGAATGACCACTGGAATTCCTCTGACGGGGCCAGAAACCTGTGTCGGAAGATGCAGACTCTCACCATGGACCTATTTTGTAAATCCCAATTGCTGCCCCAATCCTCTGACACACAGATCTGTACATGTGCAATGCAGTATCTGTGCATACTCAGATTTCTCTACATCAGATTTGTACGCAAACCATTAGGTTTCTGTGCAACTCTGAATCAGGCCCTTTGTTTTAAATAAATCCAATAGACTCTTACAGTATATCTAAGTTCCTGATATTTTATACAAAACAAACTATTAGATATGCATTCCTTCCATCATGTATTTATTATTCCAACAAAGCTAAGTTAACATACTGTATATAATATAATAAGTTATTGTAGAATATTGCTAATTCCTGTTAAAGTTAATATGTGCATTTATTTAAAAATTTGAAATGGCCAAAGAGGAATACTCAAAATAAAAATGAATTGGCTTCATACTTTTCAGAAATTTCCAGAACATGTCTACGTGATTGCATTCTGGTCTTTGTAGATATAAAATTGACTTCAGATACTCTATATTGTTCCCAGAAGAGTAAAGCTGGCCATACACTTGTCCAATAT
Organism: Pseudophryne corroboree; assembly: GCF_028390025.1. Taxonomy (NCBI): domain Eukaryota; kingdom Metazoa; phylum Chordata; class Amphibia; order Anura; family Myobatrachidae; genus Pseudophryne; species Pseudophryne corroboree. The sequence continues at coordinate 238,448,328 of NC_086452.1, forward strand.
GGCCTATGTTCCCCTAATTCTGATGGATTGGGCCTGGAAATCAGATGAAAACTGGCCAAATCGCAGGTGTTTGATATCTGATCCGATCCAATGCGCGATTGGAATCGCAGCCATGGTGCAAATCCCAGCTAGTTTTTTAGCACCTGTGATATATCGCATACGATTTCTCAGATGTCTTCACTTGAGTGGCTTTACTCTGGACCATCCCATCCACCCCCACAGTGGCAGCAGCATACAATATATTGTATGCGATAAATCGCATGTAAAAATGGCACATCAAGTACCAAATCAGATAGAAGCACTCCCGGGGAGCTGCCGAGGGGGTTCAAGGGAAATCGGATCCGACTTGTGCCTCAGACAAGTCGCAGTAATGTGTGGAGGCCTTAAATTATAAATGGTCTTCATGTAGGAACAATGAATACTTACACTTAAATTGTGGGTATTGTAATTTTCTTTTCTTTTTTGTAGGCCTAGACAGTTTTCCACCTCTGACTTTTCTGTAGCAAGTAGTTTGTACGAGAACAGTATATATAGCAAGAGAAGTATATGGTGCAATTAATCAATCAACAAATACTTAATAAAAATATAGAATAATAAAAATATTTAATATTCTACTTACAAAAAGGTTATTTGCAATATAGAAAAATTTGTATAAACAATGATCAGTTATCTTCATTTAAAAACTGATCTTCCAATCAGAGACAGGAAATATCAATGTCTAGAGGTTAGTAAATCTTGAATTGATAGTCTCTCTGTAACTTCAGAATACAGTACTCCATTACTTCAATTACACCGATCATATATACTTCTAGACTCTTATACCTATGGAAGTACATATTGCCAGCTGGTAGGATAAAGTACTGGTGAATCTATAAGTCAGTAGAAGAAAAATCAGTACTCTTAATTAGTCCTCCCAATATCATCAATATATAACATATAAAGTAAATAATGCAGGTGACATAAGGACATAGTAGGATGCTATAGGAGAATAATAAAAGCTGTTGTTATGCATTCTACTCAATTTTAGGTTTTGGTCTTCTCTTTTGAAACAACTAAGCATCCAATCTAAAATCTATATACTGAAATCCAAAGGTTGATTACATAAGAACCTGTGATACTTGGAAGATATAGATAGTGATTTTGCTTTTTAAATTAAAATCCAAAGCCATTTTCACCAAGATCACGCCCGGTTCAGTAAATACACACTCTATTACATAAAACCCAATGTTTTTCTTTTTGTATTGACTATTTCTACTTGTAGAAATGGTGCTCTATAAGGTGACATAAATGGTGGAAATTCCCTTATGAAGGTTATGTGGGGATTTTTCGCTTTTCCGCAGACCTTACTAGTGTGACGATCCTTGTCTACATAAGGAATTAATTTTACTATTGAATCTATAATATTTCTTTTTATGATATCTGTCTATTTATATTATTTTCTTCCCTTGATGCATCTGCTTGTTTTCTTAACACTTATAAACTGTGTAGTTGTAAAAAATAAAGCATTCACAGCAGGGACGTGTGGTGAGGTAAGTGGCTGGGGAGGCACTGGCTAGTACCAGAGCCTGATTTACACACAATATATGAGCCAACAGGTTTATGTCTCCCCTCACTCATCTGTAGCACTCCGCTTGCTGGGTGGAGTTTAGCAGCATGACTTGCTGGGTGTTGTGACACCACAAAGTCACACATTGTGAGCATGTAGTTAAGAGGGTGATGCCACGGAGTAGCAAGTGGGTGCCATTTTGGCAGTGAGAAGATGCACGCAGCTGCAGCACAACCAGCTAGTAGAGGGAGAAGTACTAAGCAGTGTACTAATCAGGGAATTCGCCCTATGCAATAGCAGGGCCAGATTTTCGCCTAGTCAAAAAAATGTAGCGGCGGTAGAAAATATGTGTATTGGAAAATCCACATGTTTTCTGTCAAAAACGTGGGCCAATTTCTCTGATTGGCGAAAATGCCTTCAAAATTAACGAAAACGGCCATAAGTGAATACTCAGTGGGGCAAATTCATTGGCTCCAAAATGATCAGAGCTGATTGCTTACTCCCTATATCTGATGGGGGCACTAGAAATCTAAAAAAAAAGAGCGAAGACGAAGATTTGGGATAAATGAGTTTTGCTACTGGAACTCCCTATCAGCTGAAATGCTCTGATTTAAAATTTCTGTCACATATTTATTGTCAAATACTATACATCAATTATGCTATAGTGGTGAATATAGAAATACAGTATTGTCATCTGTCAATTTATAGTATATTTAATATAGCATGACGTCCATTAGGCATGACCAGATCACCTGCTTCAATATTTGGCAATAGCTGCTAATTAATAAGTTGGTCATTATAATAGTTGTCATGTACTAACTTTTGCCTAACACATACTTTGTTCATTAATTATTGTATGATAATATGTTCTCAATATTGTGTGTATATTAATAACAACTAGTATGTTTGTCATGTATTTTTGTACTCCCTATGTTAGGCCAGATATGCATTTTCTGGATGCAATTTGTTGGTTCCCAATGGTCTACTACATGGTTGGCTGTATTGACAAGTAGGTAAAATCCTTGTAACTTGCTGTGTTGTGTGTTGTTAGTGTGTCTGCTGCTGTATGTACAGTATACATTCTCATTCATTGAATGATTTATGTAACTTGAATCATGATGTTTTCATAACGACTATTTGAACTTCATAAATGCCTTTCATTTTTCTAACATACAATATTAGGATGAACCAGTTAATGTAAAAATAAATCATAATTCACTTCAGGAAAGAATGTGCTAAAACAGTGACAATGGGTGTCATTCTGAGTTGAGAGCTTGCTTCTGATTTTTGCAGTGCAGCGATCAGGCAAAAAAATGGCAAAACTGCGCATGCATATGCCCTGCAATGCACATGCACATTGTACGGGTACAAAGAGCATCGTTGCTGTGCAATGCTTCTAGCGACTAATCCATTCGCACAGCCGATCGCAAGGAGATTGATAGGAAGAGGGCATTTATGGGTGTCAACTGACCATTTTCTGGGAGTTGTTGGGAAAACACAGGCGTGTCCAGGCGTTTGCAGGATAGGTATCTGACGTCACTTCCGGGACCTCCGTCGCTAGAATCATCGCACAGGATAAGTAACTACAGCGCTGGTCTTGTTTTGCAGAAAATTTATGTGTGTCACTCGGCTGCACATGCAATTGCACACTTGCAAAGCGAAAATACACCCCCCGTGGGCGGCGACTATGTGTTTGCAAGGCTGCTAAAAGTAGCTAGTGAGCGATCAACTCGGAATGAGGGCCAATATTAGTAGACTATTAATGTAAAAGGTAGCATGATGACAATTTTCTACTTATTTAACTCCATTATTCAGCATTTATTATTCCTAAAGTAAAGATAGGATGGGGGCATCCTACACATTTATTTTCTGTAAATTACTTTCATCATACATGCTGGAAACAAGCTAGAATGCTGGTGAGGGTGGCTACACCACATTACTGGCAAGTTGCTGACTCCAAATCACAGTCTATTACACCCCATGACTTTCTATGAAAACTCAATGGAAAGTCGAACCCTGTAACATTTCAGCCTACATCTCCAAATAATCTAGAATTAAAGCCCAGCACCAAAAACATCAGGCAATTTCATAGTGTAGTATTCCAGACATTTTCACAAAAATAACAGGATTAAAAACTTCACAGTTAACTTATCAATTGATAAATAAATCCTTTATTATTATTATTATTATTATTATTATTTAAAATTGTTCAGCCGTAATGAAATATGTTAAAACAAGCAAAGTGAGTGAAAAGTTAGAAAAAAAGTGATTAAAATTGCATCATCTATACAGAGACTGCTACTTTTTATTTTGAATACCCCTTTAATACTGTATCTATCTATCTATCTATCTATCTATCTATCTATCTATCTATCTATCTATCTATCGGGACATAATTATACTTTAATAGAATGCAATTTGGGCATATATATTAGGGGATACACACAATTGTTTATATGTCTAACCACAATATGGTAAGCTAGTGAAATTGGTTAAAGTAAATCAATGAGTGCGGTGTTACAGACAGACCAGCAGAACACCAGCACGGAGATTTAGATTAAGACATTATTTCTATACTAGTGATACAGTGACAGTTTCTGTGTATCTACTAATGTAACAGAATGGTATACATTCATTATGTCCACCTAAGATGAGATCACCAGCAACAATAAGAAACCACACATGCACTTAAGGATAGAGTTTATTGTTACATACTGTATATAGAGCAACATTGTATATAAATGTGAAATTCAGAACTCTTTATTAAACAGAAATTGTGTTTTCCTGAGGAACAAAATAGAATATAATTGGATATTCACAGGACTTCATGCACACAGAAGTTTCATTAGCAGCAGGGGCTATAATGCCTTTATTGGAAGAGGAATCTTCAAAATAAAAAGTAGCAGTCACTGTATATTTATATATATATATATATATATATATATATATATATATCTATCACTTTTTTCTAACTTTTCACTTACTTTGCTTGTTTTAACATATTTCATTACAGCTGAACAATTGTAAATAATAATAATAATAATAACAATACAGGTTGAGTCTCCCTTATCCAAAATGCTTGGGACCAGAGGTATTTTGGATATGGGATTTTTCCGTATTTTGGAATAATTGCATACCATAGTGAGATATCATGGTGATGGGACCAAAATCTAAGCACAGAATGCATCTATGTTACATATACACCTTATACACACAGCCTGAAGGTTATTTTAGACAATATTTTTTATAACTTTGTGCATTAAACAAAGTGTGTCTACATTCACACAATTCATTTATGTTTCATATACACCTTATATACACAGCCTGAAGGTCAATTAATACAATATTTTTAATAACTTTGTGTATTAAACAAAGTTTGTGTACATTGAGACATCAAAAAACAAAAGTTTCACTATCTCACTCTCACTCAAAAAAGTCTGTATTTCGGAATATTCCGTATTTCGGAATATATGGATATGGGATACTCAACCTGTAATAATAATAATAATAATAATGATAAAGGATATGTTTTATCGATTGCTAAGTTTACTGTGAGGTTCTCAGTGCACCCAGAAAATGACTTTCTTTTCTGTGGGTATATGTTATAGTCCTTTCAAGCTAAGAGTAACGCTCTCATTTGAAAATAAATATAGGTGAGAGCATAACATATTGAAGAACAGAATAAAGGGAAAGAGAACACTTATGTGAAATTAGTCTAACTGGTGTGGGTATCCGGACTCCAGGTCGACAACAAAAAGGTCAACACACCTTAGGTCGATGCCAATTGGTCGACACACCTTAGGTCAACATGGACAAAAGGTCGACAGGAACAAGGTCGACATGAGTTTTTCACGATTTTTTTCTTTTTTTGAACCTTTTCATACTTAATGATCCACGTGGACTACGATTGGAACGGTAATCTGTGCCGAGCAAAGCGGTAGCGGAGCGAAGGCACCATGCGAGGGGACGCGGTGCACTAATTGGGGTTCCCGGTCACTCTACGAAGAAAACGACACCAAACAAACAAAAAACCCATGTCGACCTTTTTCCATGTCGACCTTTTGTCCATGTCAACATAAGGTGTGTCGACCAATTGGCGTCGACCTAAGGTGTGTCGACCTTTTTGTTGTCGACCCTGAGTCCCAGACTCCTGGTGTGGGAGTATCTTTTGTTAAAATGGAGTTAAAACTTGTTCATTCATAAAATTAGAGGAGCACACACATATCACAGAACAGGTCACCAAATCCTGGAATATGAGATCTCCGCAGCAGCTCAGCAAAAGGGAACTCCCAACCAACATGTCATTTCAAGATGGTGACTCTCAAATTGCAGAGTTCACCTTGAAGAAGACAGTCCTGTTGAATCCAATTGGTGATGCTAGGATGAGGTTCTGACCACTGGTCCTTGATGAATATATGGTGTCTTGTTTCATAAGAGCTGAAAGGCTGTGGAAGATGTGTCTGGGACCTACTTCATGTTTAAATCAAATAAGCTGTTTTTATCTTGCTTTCTGGTACACTGAGTACCTACCTGTATTGTATGTTTCCATTTTAGTAAATTTAACGTGCTATAGGGGTAATTCCGAGTTGATCGCAGCATCAAATTTGTTAGCAGTTGAGTAAAACCATGTGCACTGTTAGATTTGGGTGGGTTATTTTGTTTCTGTGCAGGGTAAATACTGACTGCTTTATTTTTACACTGCAATTTAGATTTCAGTTTGAACACAGCCCACCCAAATCTAACTCTCTCTGCAAATGAAATATCTGCCACACCTGCAGTGCAAATGGTTTTGCCCAACTGCTAACAAACTTGATGCTGCGATCAACTCGGAATTACCCCCTATATCAGTCTCTCTCCATTGTTTTGAGGATAACCACTACTTTGAAGAAAAATTGAGAAAATTCTGAGTTTATGCTACATCTCCAGCCCTGTCAAAGATTGGATTCCTTTTTGTGGACAGATTAACATTTATCACTGGTTTTCCTGACATTAGAGTGCAGAATTGTTATATAGTGTAGTCATACTGTATATGTTTCTGTGTTTAATGTCTGATAATACCTTGGTGATTTTCTTAGCTGCTCTGTTTCCTTTGTGAGCATGAAATCCATTTATCATCTGTTTTATATCCTGATTGTATCTTAGAACCAAATCTCAGAAACTTATTTATCTAATTTGAATGTGTATGCAGAAAATTGTAGCACATTCTGTATTGCAAAGTGATTTCCACCACATATATTGTTAATACAATCCATTAATGACTAGGAAAGAAAGACATACACAGATACAATAAGCTTTTATTTCTCTTGCATGTGTCATGAATCAGGTACTCCTATGTACAACTTCAAATGGTAACATGATCCATTAATTTGTATATGCCGTGAATAATGAAAAGCAGCACCATTAATTCACACATCAGTTGTCCAAACTAAGAGTATAAAGATATGTTTTTAAAAGTCCCTGACCATACAACATGAAAATATAATAGAATTTAAGAGAATTTAAAGTAATTGCAATCCTATAAGGATTAGAAACACTCCCAAATTGGTTCTCCTCTCTATGGCACTATTATATTACAAGAGCAAGGCATTACCAATTAATTCCATGGAGGCACATCAATATCTTCATTACAGTATTTCCAGTAAAAACAGACACATTTCCTACAAATAGCCATGTATTGTGGTCTGACTAAGGAGCTCCTTAATTAAAGAATGACCATTAATCATCTGATATGCATGGTGCTCCAAACGTCAGTTATGTTTTACAATCCACTGATTCTTCTAATGTAATCTATATAATAATTGGACATGGCATTGCCTGTGGTTGGCTTGCACAATGAGCGCACAAATGACACAATCCCCAAAAGACTTTCCAAAGTTTTCCAGCAAGAAAATATAAGGTGTAGCCATCATCCATTCTTCCTTTATCAGTTTTCATTATAGCCCAGAGCTGAGGATTTTGGAGAAAATGTAGGTTCTGCAAATGGAAGAAAGCATCAGGAGACAAGCAAAAGAGAGAAAGCAACAGAGATAGAATAAAAAAAGAGGAGAGAAGAGAGGAGGAAGTTAGGAAAAAGAGGAAAGGGTACAAAGGAAGGGTGGAGGAGGAAAAGAAGCAATGAGCAAAGGAGAAGGGGTGTAGAACAACAATCAGTTGCTATGCAGGGAGCAGCAGGTAAGTAGAGAAGAGGAAAGGTCAGAGAAAGACAGAAATGCTGACCTCCTTTAAAAGGACATGCTGCAAATAAATAGGTATTCTATTTGCACTGGAGAGTCACTCAATAATATTATTGTTTCATACTACTGTGTGTTCTGGAAGCAGGTTTGGATTCGGGACTAAAGCTGGCCATACACCTACAGATTTATTGTCAGATTTGGCTGGTTGGAATTAAAATTTGGTAATGGATGAGAGGAAATGACAATTGACCATTTGCTCCCAAACATTGGAAAACAGACAAAAATGGTCAATCAGACAAATTGGTTAAATCCACAACCATTTTCATCAGTTTTGTGGCATTCAGGAGCAAGCAGTCAATTGTAATTTGCTCTCATCCATTACCAGGTTTTCATTCCAACCAGCCAGATCTGTCAATAAATCTTTAGGTGTATGGCCAGCATAGTGGTATCAGTTACAGTGTCAATATAGCTTTACCAAATGGATAACATTTTTTTTTTAACTTGTACATCTTTGTGGAGAGAGGCCTCAATCCCATCCATTTTAAATATTAAATAGGGTTCTTCTTGAAATAGAGCAAGAAAGGGAGGAAAGTGGAGAACTATTGCTGTAAGATACATTTACGGGCAATCGCTGAAATAATGGTTAAGAGTTTCTTACTAACATGAGCCAAAGACACTCAAAACTCCCCACTATGGATTCAATGTGAGAAAGTTAATCAAATCCAACATAGCATATTGCTTGATCTGGCCCATAATAGTTTTATTAAGCCACAGTCACAGAATCACTAAAATAGCCTGGCAGGACAAATAGCACATTTAAGAAACTTAAGAGAATTCATTATTTCTATCACTTCCTAGAGGTAGACAAATAACCCCTATGGAATATTTTGTATTGCAACTCTCTGTTAGATGTTACTGGCAAAGTATTGAGTAAGAATGAGCAGTCAGAATCTGAGAGTGCTGAAGGGGGGAAATTGTTCCTGCTAAGACATAAGGCCCATCCGATATTCACAAGAGAAAAGGAAAATGCATATGAGGAAATTATAGAGGGAGATGGCTTTTCAGTTGTGGCCTTGGACCATACATGCATTATCTAGCGTGTTAACCCAATCAGAAGGTAAAAGGGAAGGAGTATCATATGGGCAAAATGATGAGCCTGAAGGAAGGCAAAAGGGTAGAGGCATATAAAGGGATCGTTGTCAGTGGCCTGAGCAAAGAATAGTAGATTACAAGTCTCATGGTCTATCAGCAAGTCAGAGGTTTTTCTAAAGAAAGTTCCACTGTCATAAGGCTACACAGCAGGGTTGACCTATGGGCATGCACACTGGCCATGGCAGTAGCAAAGCTGGAGATATGTTTCTCGACGTACATGATTGCAGATAAAGGCAGATGCATACCTCATAAAAGCATGCATTTTTGCCGCCAATCCCACATTAACTCTCCAAAACGATCCTTTCCTGTCAATTACTCTACATATATAATGTCAGTGCAAGCACAATAGCAAAGGTACCTTGGCACGTGCGCAGTGTGATCGTGGCACATGCACAGGCTGCTAATAATTGATCCATTGCAAACATATCGGCATTGCGTACATACATGAATTTGGCCTTTGGTTACTGATTTAGAGCTGAGCTAATACTGCACCCCTTTAGTAATCCATATGGAAATGTCAGTCAAGTAATGCAAGTACTGTAAATGGCTGTGACTTCATATAATTTAGCTTGGACGCTAATGATTTAAGTACTGTCAGCTGGAGGGAGCAATCATCCAAACAGAAATGACTACTTAGTGCTGCTTATAATCATCATTATTTTCATTGTGCATCAATGAGTGTATATCCAGGTGTAACTGTGATGCAATTATGTAAATGCACCCTTACCGTATCTGGTTTATGCTTGTCTGTACATGTTCTGCTTCTACAGGTGGTGGGACAGCAAATGCAACAATACACAAAATGCATGCATTTGCCCTTATGGCACATGGGCGCAAAATGGAAAATATGTTTCTTTTCTAAAAACAAAATAGATGTACATTATGTTGTGCACCTCTGAGCCCCTGTGTGAGCATTTTTATCCCTTTCCTTCAAAAAGGTGAACAAATAGTTACAGTAAGTACAGAAGCACTGAGGCTAGGAGAGAGATTAGAACAATATATGGGTGGTATATTTTGGTAATTCTCTGCTTTATAGAAATAGAGCAGAAAATTACATAACCAATATAAAACACTGTGTTTGGTTTCAAAAATCAAAGCAGAGGACACTAGTGCTGGAAGGTCCACTATAAAGTAAAATAATCATAATAATGGCTAATCATTAATTGCAGCATTTCAATGTACAGTATGATGTACTGAACAAATAAACTAATACAGTATATGAAAGATATTATATAATTACTGCATGAGCTCTTACAGTACATATTATGTTGTAAAACAATTGCAAAAATATTTCCAGACAGTAGAGGTAGTTCTTGCACTGAACATTTCATGCTGTACATGATATCTCATGTATTCAGCACCTTAAATGACAAATACAATATAAGGACAACCATAAGACTAGGAGAAAAAGATAGCCAGGTGATTGCTGAGAGCAAAATTCTTAAGAATTTAATTAAATTGAAAATAAATATACTGTTTAATACACATACAACTCTGAAACACTTGGCACAGATATACACATGCTGTTTTTGAAGTACACAGATTGCAACATCCATTTGACTGATAATAGCTAAACATAGTCACCCATATCACACATATATCTCAAACCTGCAGAGTAGTGCATATTTTGTATTTTGTAAAGATAAAATATAGTTTTATGTACAGGTCTGTGTGTCATAAAGCCTGTATACTGTGTGTGACATCAGGAGTATCAGTATGATGCAATTGTTTTATTTAAAAAAAAAAAGCTTTATTGATAGGATTAGTTCGCAAAACATATATCAACAGCAGTAAGAAAACAGCAACAAAAAAAGATATAAAGACAAGTTTAAAAATGGACATAATGTTCCTAATTGTGTTTTTTTTTATATTTAAGTATTTTATTTAAAATATAGGTGGTGTAACAAACAAAGTACGTTCTCTTTTGAGATGTGTAAAATATATGGCAGGATTTCTTGCAAATTAACTATACTATTATAAGGGTGTGTCAATAGGCCAGTTACTCCGGCGATAAATAGCATTTTTTTAAAGCCACTTATTGTGATAACAAAACCCCCCACTTATTTCAGAAATTGATATTGAATTATACTGACCTGAAACATTGGCATGCCAGAAGCCAAATTGCTGATTTGGTCTTTCAGTTCCTGTATAATGGGGAAAAAAATCTAATGTTTTAAAAATCAAAAGGAAAAGAAAAAAATAGTTTATTAAAAAAATAGCTTTATTGAAAAAGTAAAGCATTTCTTAATGATTTCATCTATTTTTGCCATTCTGAGATAGCTAAACATACAGTACAATCATGTTGGCCCCTCTTCTGTGTCATGAAATAAATTGGAATGCAGATTTCTTGTTGCCAAGGTTGGCCTAGGCAAAACAGAGGTACAGATGTGTCCTTCTTCATCTAGCCTATGTACGTAATGAGTCGCGGCACACTATACAAATAAGATGCACAGACTTTGCTGATTAAAATTATATGTGGCATTCCTATATTCTGTGTGCGACTGCACAGAAAAACACTGTAGGGTAGCATTTTGTATGTAGATACACCTGTAGCTGCGCACAGAATATATTCATGCCGCATATTATTTTATTCAGCATAGTAGGACACATTTTCGGGGGAAAAATTGCACAAAAAGACACTCAGTAATAGTAAACGTGCTCATGACTAGGTGCGACTAGAAGGGCTGTTTAACATGACTACAGTAACGATGAGGGAGGACTTATCTGTACAGAGGTGCAGAGATAACTGGATTTCTGGTTTTCAGTAACGATCCCTGCAATGCAGTTTGGCCTTTACAGCTGGTTGATCTGCATCTTTCAGCCATTAGTGCAACCCTATTGTGGATACAGATTGTCTAGTCAGAATGGAGATGTTTGGTTTGATGAGCCAGGGTCTTGTATACTAATGGAGAGTGATGTTCCAAATTGGAAAGCAGAGGAGACCAGGATCAGAAGCCATGAAATATCACTGATAAATATATGGTAGAATTAAAAGGCAAATAGGACAGTTAATATCCGAGCTGGTTAGACACCAGAATGCAGGAATGTGCCAGCAACCACAGAAGAAAAACATGAAAGCTAAAATCAAACAGGAATGGAAAAGACTGTTGTGCCCTTGAGCTGCTTAAAGTCCCAACTGGTAAATGGTGTCACCTAACACCATACAGCAAGAACAATCAAAATAAAGTCTCCACTGGATCCATAAGCTCTGTAGTCAATAAAAAGTAATTTGTTTATGGGGTTTTTTTAATGAAATCCTTCATTGCACTATTCATGTGCTGGATATTAGGGAGTGTGATATGAATAAAACAATAAAGGCAGAGAAAGAGAATAAGGACATTTGCGTTGAATAAGGCTTGACCTCCATAAAATGACTTTAGTCAACTATATTGAATAGACCTCTATCTCTGGTATGGGCTCCAAATATTTGATAGTACTTTAACTTACATCTGGGATATTACAGTACTGTTTTATGTGTTTCTTGTTTTCTTTTGGAGTGTATCTACTAAAGAAACTATTGGTCAGGAGACATCCTTTGCAGACTACAAAACTACATTTATTGACTACAGCACTTCTGAACTTAGTGGTGACTCTGTTTTGATTGTTCAAATTAAATAATATTCACAGTGCTTAAATAAGAGAATTTAATGTGAAACTGTTGGCCCTGTTACCTCAGCTGACCACAAGCTACAAAGAACCTGAAGTACCATGCCCCATTAATAAGAAAAGCAAAGTGGACACAGTTACAGATGGTAAAATAAATGGAGCACCAAGGAATGGGTCTAGTAAATGAAAACAGAAACTGGTGCTAGCTCATGACATTCCTGGTAACAAATTAACTTCAACTCCATGTTTCATTGATTGGCTGATCTGAATTAGTGGCAATGGTTCAGAATGCAAAGCCAAGACCTGAACATTGCTGTCTTCGGTTTTACTGTCCATTGTGAATCACAAATTGGCATCATTTAAGTTGATGTTAACCTTATTTTTGCCAGGGTAGCCATCAGGGGGGACTGTGGAGACTGGTGTCCTGGACCCATACAGAGAGGGGGGCCCATCCATGGCTCCTACAGCAAATACCTATAGAGCTGCACCAGGCTGTGAATCAACAGCATTCTGATGCACTGGGAGGACTTCTTAAAACAAGCCTTATCTACGCATTAGCTCTCTGTGATCCGTTCATGTAGGTCCATTAGACTCCACCTATATGTAATGTCACAATGTCTGACATCACATAGGGGTGGAGTGGAGTAGCAGAATTTTTTGGGGGGAGGGGGGACCCTGTCTATTTTGTCAGTCCCAGGCCCCACAATTTCTGATGGCAGCCCTGATTCTTGCAAGCAAGTAAAGAATATGAGTAGAAATGAGTCACAGTGATCCTTGTCACATATGCATTGGAAACATAACATTATATGCATTTAGCACATTCCCCATGCACTTTTGATGCATTGCACTTATATCAGTATAGTTTATTGTACTAGTGGTGCATGTAAATGCATAAGAAATAGGTTTTATTGTGTTGTAAAATATTAAATATGGTGCTAAAATTTTAGAATCTAATAATGTGAACAATCCCATATGAAACCACTAATTATAGCAAAAAGATATGAACAAACTCTTATAGTCACAATTCTGTAATAAACAAATACATGTATTTGTCTCACAAAAAACTAAACAATTCCGTTCCACCTGACATAGTAATCTTATTAAAGAAATGCAGTATTTTCCAAATACAGCAATTTCACATAGTTTGTTTCCAAAAGTAATTTGAGACCATAAAAACCCTACACAACATGACAATGATGTAGGTAAACTGCATATCCCACTGGGTGTTTCATGCAATTGTTTTCAGTTCTATTACATTTTAATGCACAAGTTCCATTCTTGAATTTAGAGTGAATATTATGGTATGTATCTGATTATGTATCAAGACTTTGTTCTTTGTATTGCTATAAAACAATGTTTTCAGTATTGATTTTGCTCATTGTAAGGGAAGGAGAGAGAGTTGGTAATAAATGTTATGATCTAGTAGTCTTCTTGTCTTTGCATTTTAGAAGCTACATGGAGGTATATGAAACTGTGAATGAACTTATGCAGGAATTTCATAAGAAAAGGAGAGGCACCAGGTTTAGTGAAAGGCCCCAAGTATGCCCAATGCACTGTGAGGTCCTCTTTATCAAGTAGACATATTTTATTAAAATTATATTAACAGATTACATTTTAATAATGAACTTGTGTTCTGGTACTGTGTATTCTTAATCTTTGTGTAAACAACACTGAAGTAAATAATACTAGAAATAATAATGTAACTATCCAGTTCCTCTCAATGTTATCATAGCTATAACAACTTTTTTTGGCCCCAATACATCAAGCAGCCCGTTTCCCCATTCCGCCGGCAGTGATGATCCAACACTTGTCGGCCATTGATGATTGGTGATCCATCTGGGAAAACATGTTAGAAATACCCAATTTGCCAATTCTGACCATTTTCATTTGGGATCGAGGGACAGCTATTTTAAAACATGTTTAATATTCCCTATTCCCCGACCCAGCAATCTGGGGATTGGGATATTGCCTCAATGCATCTATGATGTATGGGGGCCATTAGAATGTGTGAACTAAGTAGCAAAGGAGGGCGTAGGACTCTAGGAAACTCATTAAGTACCCACCTGCATTGAGGCACCTGGATCTCTAGAATGGGGAGGAAGAGCCTCCGAAAGGGACAGCTGTCCAACATTAACATGGGCACTAGAAAATACAGTTCCCAGAATGCCTGATGACATATTTTAAGAGAAGAGAAAATGAGGTCAGAGACTACCAAATATGGACAGATATGGTGCTAAAGAGGATGATGATGATGATGATGAAGAAGGAGAAGAGCAGGAGTCTGGCCATATAGGACGTACGGATGGCCATCACAGGCACCATCGCCTTGCTAAGCGGAGATGAGAGCAGCAAAAGTCCGCTGAGTAGATGAGAGAAGTCACTGTGAGAGTAAGAACTGTGAAGAAAGACATGCTGTGAACAGAGACAAAAACAGAAAGGGCAACATCATTATAGAAAGACTCTAGGCATTGAGAAGGGATGTCAGTCCTTCAGAGTGGCATGCAAGATTCACAGAGAATGCTGCATGTCTGATAGAGAGAGCTGCCAATCTTATAGATAAAGTTGTCAATCTTTGCTTAAAGAGCTGCCAGTTTATCAAGGAAATCTGCCATGTTCACAGAATGAGTTGCTAATTTCAGAGAGGAGTCTGCATTTATTAGAGAGCAAACTGCCAATAATCCAGTAAAAGCTGACAATTATTCAGTACAAATTTACAGAGTTTTAGAGGGAGATTATATCTAGTCTGGTGGGAGTGCAAGCCCAGGGTGAGAGGGAGTACAAATAATTGTTTGCAGAATATCATGTTCCATTTTTTTCAAGTACACCTGTTCCTACTATTACTATTTCTACAACTACTACTCCTGCTAAATCACATTAAAGAAGAAATAATGGAGAACCATACTGGCTATTGTTCTACTCTCCAGGTTTCCAAAGTCAGTGTCCATGGTAACTACAAGTAACACATGTACACAATATAGGTTATATGGTGGGACAACTAGCATTGCTTCTTATTAGCAGTGCTTACTACTATAGAGTGCAGTCCAGTACTATGTAATTGTAGCCCTCTTACCAGATGTGGCATCGACCTGATCTCCCATATACTTATGTTTGTATACTCTGCTGCACTTGAATGTGCTTATTTTTGCTGAAAGTACACTCATTACATAACAAATGTTATATACAGTTTGCAGGGACTTCTGCATACATCATTTTCTTCATCCTCACATACTGTATATTATTGAGATTACAGTATCATTATCTTTAGAGTAATAGTTATTTTATTCATTTTTTGATTATACGAGAAAATAGTAAACCAGTGTTTGTTCCCTAGGGTTTGATTGAGAGGGCTGCCCACTGTAAAACCAATGTCCAGGGCAAGTTTAACAATGGGGCAGATGGGACTACATTCCAGGTCTCCACATAACAATAGGCCCATTATGACAGCATGATGATGACCAGCCATCCAGCTTAAATGTTTCAGCATAAATTTTAAGTATTAATATTGTATTTCAATATTTCTCACAAAATTATGTAATTTTTCTACTTTACATATTTAGGAAGACATTTGGGCTGATAGTGTAGAAAAAGACTTGCCCACATGGCACTGGCCACACCCACACAGCATAGGTCTCAGGTCCTCTCCTTCTCACAATAGGCCCCTGATAATTTTCAGCTCCAAGCCCAAGTGTCCCTAAAGCTGTGCCTTCAACCCACTGAGTTGACCAAAGTGAATGATAGAAACATAGAATTTGACAGCAGATAAGAACCACTTGGCCCATCTGGTCTGCCCCTTTTTTTTATCTTTTAGGCAATCTCAACCCTTTTTGAACCTTAGTTCTTTGTATGGAAATTCATATGCATATCCCAAGCATATTTAAACTGCTCTACTGTCTTAGCCTCTACAACCTCTGATGGGAGGCTATTCCACTTATCCACTACTTTTTCTGTGAAGTAATTTTTCCTTATATTTCCCCTAAACCTGTCTCCCTCCAGTTTCAGTGTATGTACTTCTCTTCCTTAACATATTACTTCTACACAGACACAATTTTTTTGGGGGTGGGGGGATGAGATCATGCCGCAAATGAATTTTAATGACTTTTTTTGACTCCGTGACTAAAATATTAGATCAAGTGGGCAGTCAATGTAGCATATCTAGACTTTACATTTGACACTGTGCCACATCGCAGACTGCAAAATAAACTAGAAAGGGGGGGATTGGATTATAAAACAGTTAGCTGGATATGAACCTGGTTGCAGGATAGGAAACAGACAGTTGTAATAATAAATGGAATGCATTCTATGGAGGGAAATGTTAGCACTGGAATACCCCAGGGATATGCACCAGTGGTTTAGAAAGGATTGGAGTGATCCTGCACAGCTAATTTAGACAATTTTCTGGTGATGTACAAAGACCTACTGTTAACATATATTTGTGGGTGAAAAATCACAGCTATGACAGTGTTGGTGGTGCTCCCCTGAGGAAAAGAACAATATTATCATAGAGGGTTGTCCTTGCAAGTGAACAGGGGAACATGAAGTTTACCTCTTTGTGGGGGCACTCTTGTTTGAAATTTTCGTGTATTCTTTTTTTTTTTAATAACTTTTACTAGATATGTGTTAAAATTTCTAAGCAAAAAAACAGGTTACTATATTCCCTGTGGGTTATCAACCTCTACTCTAAAAGAGAGAGAGGACGGTTTTTTCATATATATAACTGTTCCTACTATTACTACAACTACTACTGCTAAATCACATTAAAGAAGAAATAATGGAGAACCATACTGGTACATATCCCTGGGGTATTAATTCCAGTGGTAACATTTCCCTCCATAGAATGCACTCCATTTATACAACTGTCTGTTTCCTATCCTGCAACCAGGCTCTTATCCAGTTACCTTTTTTAAAATCCAATCCCCCACTTTCTAGTTTATTTAGCAGTCTGCAATGTGGCACAGTGTCAAATGTAAAGTCTAGATACTCTATGCTACATTGACTGCCCACTTGATCTAATATTTTAGTCACGCAGTCAAAAAAGTCATTAAAAGTCATTTGGCATGATCTCATCCCCATCCCCCCCCCCCCCCCCAAAAAAAAAAAAAAAAAACACATTGTGTCTGTGTAGAAGACATATGTTAAGAATTAAAGGAAGAGAAGTACATACACTGAAACTGGAGGGAGACAGGTTCATATGAATTTAAGGAAAAAATGACTTCACAGAAATGGTAGTGGATAAGTGGAATAGCATCCCATCAGAGGTGGTATAGGCTAAGACAGTAGAGCAATTTAAACATGCTTGGGATAGGCAAATGAATATCTTTTCAAAGGATCAAAAAGGGTTGAACTTACATAAATGATAAAAAAGAGGCAGACTAGATGGGCCAAGTGGTTCTTATCTGCTGTCAAATTCTGTGTTTGTATGTAACTATTACAGGAGAACATTCATACCCTTTTTCTGCTGTAGCTTCATACCTGTTGCAGTGTTAATAAATTTGGTGTTTAGAATTGGGGAGTCTGGAGTATGGATGGTATTGGATTCCCCAGTGGGATCAGGCTCAGGATAAATATTAAATATGTGTCAAGTTAATAGTTACAGTATGTGTACACAAATGTTATGTTTTATCTCATAGTAACTGGATTGAGGTAGGGTGGGCAGTGTTGGCTTCATTTAAATGGTGTGGTGATAAGGCGATGATTAGCTGCATGGAAATGTGTATGTTAGCGGTACAGTAGATACAGGGTTAGACCAACTGTGGCCAATTACAGCAATGTTTAAAGTGTCCAGAGCATTAGATCATTCACAGAGTAGAAAGGACTAGACAATCTGCAGCCATCTAGATCACTAAAACAGTAACTGGACAAAAGTAACAGAGACAACTGTCACTGGCAATACAAACAGCAATATAATATTTGTGTGAACTGTTTCTATATAAAATTAAGGTTTTAAATATTACTTGTATGCCTTTGATGAACACTGCTATCATGTTAAATCTTGCAAATCATATTAATTAGAACTTCACATGGTTTGAGTAAGTGTGCTTTCAGGAAATCCTATAAGGAAGTCAGAATCTATCCAGGTGCTTACATTTTATAGTATGCATTGTACATACATTTGGCTTTATGTGTTTGCATTTGTTATATTTATGTTTTCTTTGTATATTACATATATTTATATTGCAGAGAACTATTATGCTGTTTTTGTGTTTTCAAAGCCTAGATGACTTGCTGAAATGTGGAGTAACGTTTGCAGCTAACATGGTGGTTGTAGACAAGGAAAGCACAATGAGTGCTGAGGAAGACTACATGGCAGATGCAAAGACAATAGTTAATGTGCAAACACTTTTCAGGTGAGTTTATTTTCTAATGGCTTATACTGTAGCTGGTTATTTTATCTCATACTGCTGTGTGTGTTAGATATTTTATAATCTATACACTACTGTAAATTATAAGAACATTAGAAGTCATTGAGAAGTTCTCTGACCACAAAGCACAAGGCTATAGGTGGACTAAGTATACAGTTTGGGGGTTATTCCGAGTTTATCACACCAAGCAACTTTTTGCTGCTGGTGCGATCAACGAATCTCCGCCTATGGGGGAGTGTATTTTAGCATAGCAGGGCTGCGATTGCTTGGTCAGCCCTGCTATGCTAAAAAAAAGTTTCACGTTAAACCAGACCAGCTCTGGACATACTTACCCTGTGTGACGGATCCAGCAATGATGGGGCCGGCTTTGACGTCAAACATCCGTCCTCCGTTCTCTTGGACATGCCTGCGTTTTCATTACCACTCCTTGAAAATGGCCGCCAAAGGACAGGTGACGCCCCGGAATGCCTTCCTTCTGTCAATCTTCTTGCGGTCGCCACTGCGACCGCTTTCTTCATTTCCAGCATTGTAGCCCGGCAACGACGCGCATGCGCAATGTGCATGCTGCTAATGCGCAGTTCCAACCCGATCGCACCGCTGCGAGGAAGTGCAGTGTGCAATCGGGTCGGAATGACCCCCTATACAGTAGGTCTATAGAGTGCATAGCAATCTGAAGTGTCCTTTAACATTTATGACAACTTATATTAAGAGGAACATTATCCTTTATAGTATACAAGTTTGTAAATTAACATCTGGACTTGTCTTGTAGTTTTTGCAGTTATGTTTCTTGAATGTCTGAGCAGTATATTGTTTTTTTTTTCTAAGTTTGTATTGCAGATATTTTACTTTGCAACTCTCTAGCCTGTTGTAAATCTAGATGCATTGAACCCAATATTTTGGTTTTCACCTTTTGTCCTTCAGAAATATTTAATCTGCCTTATGCATATGAGCCTTTTATATATATATATATATATATATATATATATATATATATATATATATAATCCAATGGCGCAAATCAGCAGCACTCTGAGACATCCATAGAAAGTAGAAAGTGTATATTTCACATTAGAAACCAACGTTTCGGGGCTCACTGGCCCCTTTGTCACTCATCTTGGCAAAAGGGCCAGTGAGTCCCTAAACGTTGGTTTCTAATGAGAAATACACACTTTCTGCTTTCTATGGTCGTCTCCGAGTGCTGCTGATTTGCGCCGTTGGCTTTCTGTTAGTTTCAATCCAGAGGGCACCGGAGCATTTTCACTATGAGGGAGGAGTGCTGGTTCTACTTTGCAGTATATATATATATATATATATATATATGATGATCTCCAAGCACTGTCTGTCCATACAGTGTGAACGGGAAACGGTTCGCATCATCCCGGCTTCCCATATACACAGCACAGCTTCCCAGTTGAACCTGTGTTCAACCTTGCAAGTTACCCGAGTTGGGATAATTCCAACTGTGCCCTTTTACACCGCACAGCAACATGGGTTATGCGCGCTCTTGTGCAATAACCGGTGATAGAAGCTGGCAGTGTAAAAGGGGTATTACTCTGAACTGTGTATGAATCCCAAAGTAGAAAAAGTATTTACAGATTTGTTTCCCGTAACACCTGCCCATAGAGATTATTTTTTTTTAACAAATCTATTTATAACAGCAAGAGCCAATGCATACAGTAAGGAAATTATCATTCCTGGCCAATAGACATAGAAGCTTAAAATATTATAGAATGCTTTAATACTTGGGACTATCATTGCCCACAATAGGAACTGGATAGGCTTTGCATCAAGGGTGTAGCTACCATAGGTACAGGGAGTTCAGCTGCTTTGGGGCCCAGCGCCAAAAGGGGCCACCTTCCCTATCAAAGTTATATGTGTTATATACATTTTTCACCATTGGTAGATACATAGGGGGCCTTACAAACTCTTGCCTTGGGGCCTAAAATATATCTAATTATGCCCCTGGACCTGCTCATTGTAATGTGGTATAAAATTAACTTAGGACATTATAATGTTTAATAATATGAACTAGTAGCACTGTAATGTGGCATACTGTAATATGTACTGGGGACACTATATGTCATAATTTGAATTGGGGATACTGTGTTGCATAATGTGTATTGGCAGCCCTACAATGTGACCTATAATGTGAACTAGGGAATACTGTGGTTCATAAAATAAACTAGGGCACTACTATGAGGCATAACATTAACTAAGGCACTACTATGGTTAAGAAAATTAACTATGGAACTACTGTGGGGCAAAAAATTAACAACTGCTAGAGAGAGGTGTCGCTCGAGAAGCATTGGATCAGAGGACCCCTCAAAATGTTGCTACTGGGCCCACAAAGTTCTGGCTATGCCCATGATTTGCATATATGTTTACCTACACTTGGTTAAAGGTTGTTTCATTGTACTGACATGAAAATATGATCTCAATATTTTTTTTTATTTTTGCATTATTTTCCAATATTGGCCCTCATTCCGAGTTGTTCGCTCGCAAGGCGATTTTAGCAGAGTTACACACGCTAAGCCGCCGCCTAGTGGGAGTGAATCTTAGCTTCTTAAAATTGCGAACGATGTATTCGCAATATTGCGATTACAAACTACTTAGCAGTTTCAGAGTAGCTTCAGACTTACTCGGCATCTGCGATCAGTTCACTGCTTGTCGTTCCTGGTTTGACGTCATAAACACACCCAGCGTTCGCCCAGACACTCCTCCGTTTCTCCAGCCACTCCCGCGTTTTTTCCGGAAACGGTAGCGTTTTTATCCACACGCCCATAAAACGCCGTGTTTCCGCCCAGTAACACCC
The DNA here is from genome assembly GCF_028390025.1 of Pseudophryne corroboree. NCBI lineage: Eukaryota > Metazoa > Chordata > Amphibia > Anura > Myobatrachidae > Pseudophryne > Pseudophryne corroboree. The sequence goes on from NC_086452.1 coordinate 238,469,976, forward strand.
ATTTCCTGTCAATCACACTACGATCGCCGGAGCGAAGAAAAAGCCGTGAGTAAAAAAACTATCTTCATAGCAAAATTACTTGGCGCAGTCGCAGTGCGAACATTGCGCATGCGAACTAAGCAGAAAAACGCTGCGATGCGAAGAAAATTACCGAGCGAACGACTCGGAATGAGGGCCATTGTTATGCATCATTTTTTTCCATAAAAATTATTTTCCTATTCTTTTGTACAAATGTACCAAATTTTGCATGATTTATATTTGTTACTAACCCAGTAGGCTGTTTTATCTCTGCTGCATTGCTACAGTAATAATATAGACGGATATTGTTCACATCAACATCATGTTTATTATCACATAAAGTCTGCAGTTCAATGCACTGAGTAACGAGAAATATGAAACAACAAAAGACAGATTATATTACTGCAATGTTTCGTTTAATTATCTCACTTCAAATTAGATTCCAAAACATTTCCATATTATGTATCCATGTTCATATTAGAGTCTCTAAATAGATTACATTATTATTAGTATGGGAGAATGGCTGAGGAACCTGCGTGAAAAGATAAATGAAGAAATGGATTATAATGAAATACAGACAGATTTTCCTCTGTGTAAAGCTGCTACTACACTACTGTGCAAATCTAAAAATGGAAAGAGTTACTTTATTTATTTAGTTTGCTTCCTTTGTTTAGTACTCCCAGGTGTCAGAGGAGGACACATATTTTGCATCCAGTAATTTTATTTTTCCATTATTTTGATAAACCCTATACTGTTAATACAGTGGTATCATCATAATTATAGGAAATACAGACATGTAACTGCTTTAGTGCTACAGTACTTACAAAAATAAGAAAGAGTGGCTTGCCAAGGGTGGGAAAATATCACTTCTCATGGATATCCTGAATTTAGCTTCAGACAGAAATTAGTCAATGCACTTTTTATGGAGGAGGAAGGAGGAAGGAGGAAGGAGGAGGAGGATCTCCAATAGGACTAAAGGCACTTGTATAACTAAAACGTGAGTGTCACATACGTTGTATGGTGAAAAAAGTACATACCTGTACCTCACATTGAACCAAATTTTATGTAAACAAAATATAAACAAAAAAACATGCAAAATTCCCAGGTTCAGTATGAATGGGGTCGACCTGGGAATTTGCCAGGTCCACGGTGTAGCTTGAAAGGGGGTCTCTAGCAAAAACCTGAGTCTGAACTGGGATATTCCCATGTCATATGTCTGAAAGGGGTATCACACGGATTACTAGTAAAATTGCTGAAATGTGTAAATAAAATGACAAGCCTGGAGAAGGGATAAAGCAGTGATAAGTGGAAGGTGATAACGCACCAGCCAATCATTACAGGTTTGAAAAATGACAGCTAGGAGCTGATTGGCTGGTGCGTTATCACCATCCACTTATCACTTCTTAATCATTGCTTTATCACTTCTCCAGGCTTACTACATCTGCCCCACTGTTAGAGTTCCAAAAGGAAAAAATAGGATTTTAATACCTATCGGTAAATCCTTTTCTCTTAGTCCGTAGAGGATGCTGGGGACTCCAAAGGACCATGGGGTATAGACGGGATCTGCAGGAGACATGGGCACACTATAAGACTTTGAATGGGTGTGAACTAGCTCCTCCCTCTATGCCCCTCCTCCAGACCTCAGTTATAAAACTGTGCCCAGGGAGAGGGACATTTAGAGGAAAGAATTTATTGTGTAAACACGGTGAGTGTCATACCATCTCACACCTCAAACATGCCGCAGAATGTGGTCTTCAATAGAACACCAGCCGACGACATGAAAAAATATACAGCAATATGCTGACCGAAATTATAACACAACCTGTGTGTAAACACGACCAATAATAGCAAACCGCATGCCATGGCATGAATAACATCAGTAACAGACTGACTGAAAAGCAACCCAACATATGTACCATAACCAATAACTGCAGATACAGTACGCACTGGGACGGGCACCCAGCATCCTCTACAGACTAAGAGAAAAGGATTTACCGGTAGGTATTAAAATCCTATTTTCTCATACGTCCTAGAGGATGATGGGGACTCCAAAAGGACCATGGGGTCTATACCAAAGCTCTAGAACGGGCGGGAGAGTGCGGATTACTCTGCAGCACTGAATGGCCCAAAGAAGATGGCCTCAACAGGTAGGGTATCAAACTTGTTGAATATTTGCAAAATCGTTTGAACCCAATGAAGCAGCTGCTCTGCAAGGCTATAAACCCGAGACCCCTCGGGCAGCCGCCCAGTATGAGCCCACCTACTTGGTAGAATGGACCTTCACCGATTTCGGTAACGGTAATCCAGACGTAAAACGAGCAAGCTCAATCATATTACAGATCCAGTGTGCAATAGTCTGCTTGGAAGCAAGAACCCCAATCTTGTTGGGAGCATATAGTATAAACAGAACCTCCGTTTTCCTGATCTGAGCCAATTTGGCAACACAAATGTTCAAAATTCCGACCACATCGAGATACTCCAATGTCGCCCAGGCGTCAGTAGCCACCGGCACCACAATAGGGTGGTTCAATTGAAACTGATGACACCACTTTTGGCAGAAACTGCTGCCGAGTTCTCAACTCCGCTCTATCTTCATGGAAGATTAAACAGGGCTCTTGTGAGACCAAACTGGCAACTCAGACACCCGCCTCGCGGATGCCAAGGTCAACCGCATGACCACTTTCCAAGTGAGGAATTTCAACGTAACCATACTGAAAAGTTCAATCCAAGAAATTGCAGTAAACCGCAACACCACGTAAAGATCCTATGGTGTCTTAGAGGTACAGATGGGGGGCGGGTTGGGGGGGGGTGGATATGTAAGACTCCTTTTACGAAAGTATAAAACTCTGGAAAGGAGGCCCATTGTTATTTTTTGAAGAAACCCAATAAGGCTGAAATCTGAACCTTAATCAAGCCCAACCTAAGATCGCCTCTACACGATCTTGTAAGAAAAGAAGGGAGCAAACGATCCAACTGGAATTCTTCCGTAGGAACTTTCTTGGATTCATCCCAAGACACAAGATTTCCCCCAAATATGGTGGTAATGATTTGACGATACTCCTTTTCTGACTGAAGAAGAGTAGGGAAGACTTCACTGGGAATACCCTTCTGGGCTGGTATCTGACGTTCAATCTCCAAGTCGTCAATGGAAACTGCGGTAAGTCTTGGAATACACACGGCCCCTGCAATAACAGATCCTCTCACAGATGAAGAGGTCAGGGATCTCCTATGAGTAATCGCTGAAGATACGGATAGCAGCCCTCCTTGACCAGGCTGAAGCAAGGAGGATCATCTGAACTTTTGTTCCTCTTATAAGCTGTAACATCTTTGGAAAGAGTGGAAGTGAAGGGAACACACAGGCCGACCGAAACACCCACGTTGTTTCTTTTTTTTTTAGGACCGGACAGCAGGACAATGACCTGATCCTGACACAACTCTTGTATTGCGTCACATACTACCTCCCTATCATGAGGAGGCTCGGTAATGTTGATTTGAAAAAATCAGTGAGGGGGACGTCTGGAACTCCCGTCTGCCCCCTTAGGGACTCTATCCTTAACTCACAGGTCCATATCCTTTCCAGGACTGACTGAAGAGTTTTAGACGAGGTCCCACCTGTGTGGTCCCCCGCAAGATAGACCCAACGTCCCACGGTGGACGTAGCAGAAAGAATTGATGATTTCTGCTCCTGTGAACCTGAAAAGGCAGCTGACCTCTTACCTTTTTTACCTTCCCTTACCTGCAAAGAAAGGGGAATCTTTATCTATTCGGTCGAAATGACTGCATCCTACAACAATGCGTCACCAACCGTTGTGAGGAAACATAGGGCAAGAAGGTAGACTTACCCGTGGCACCTTCTGAGAGCATATTAACAAGGCCATCACCAAACCAGGCTTTACCTTCATGGGGAAGAGACTCCACTTCTTTTCGGAGTCCGCCTTTGTGAATCCACAACGCCCTCCTAGCCGAGACCGCCATGGAAGTGGCCCGCACACCCAAGAGTCCCATCCCTTGCAGTCACACGGCAGTATGTTGCAATGTTCTAGACATGACCAAACTTAAGGAGTATCACATTTCTCCTCAGTATAATTATATCGGATGACAAAGTAACCGACCATTTCTGAATACAAGCACTGCCCCTGCGCATGCAATGCAAGTATAATTAAAGCATATAATTAAACTATCACTTAGCTTCCTGTAAACGATCCTTTGTGACAGGGCCCTGTGCAGAACAGGGGTTGACTCTCACTTTATTCTATCCATGGCGGGAAAAGAATAAACACTCGGACTCCTCGTGATGATTTGAATCCATCTTGTCACGGCTGACCTAGAGTTATTCAACAGAGCGACCAGCACATGAGAAGGAAAAGTTTACTTCAGCATTCATTATAAATTTTTGTATAAATATACCCATTTAAATACACATATACACACATATATCTATATATACATATCTCATATATATATATATATATTTATTTTTTTTATTTTTTTTAGTCAGGAACAGCAGGGTCCCTAGTGACATTAATGCGTTCTGAATGTGTATGAACATGTACTGAATGCCGATGTTGTGGATCTAATCAGGAAACATTATGGTCGACATAAGATATAGTATTCGTGTCGACAGCCGGGAGTAGTAACTGGGCAAAATAACATGTATGCGACCCCGAGGGGTCTGAGGGATATATATACATATTCTAAATATTACGCCCCATAAATATTACTACATCTGTGCTCGAGCTACAGATCAATGCAACCGTACCATACATATACAGATATATATATATATATATATATATATATATATATATACAGGTATAACTTTTTTGAAATGCATGTTAATTTATACCCATTCATATTAGTTGGTGCCGACAGGGTCACCCACATACGTCTGTGTCTCCCATATAGTGTTTTCTTTGGAAAAGCATACAACTGCTGACATGCTGACACTTAATCTCATGAACCAAGTACCATCAGGAGTCGGCGGTGGCAGAGTACTCACACATGCCGACACATGTGTACTAAATACCATCGACCTTACACTGACCATAATGGGTAGATCCCAGTATCTGACAGGGAAAACACATAACACGTTTACCAACTCATCTACCACACGCTCATTATATGTATATATATACATAGTGCTTTATTTTTGCACTAAACAACTGTGCCCCCCCCCCCCCCATTTTACACAGGGAGCTGTGTAACCATGTTTTGGCAGGGCCAGCATCTCTGAGGAGAAAATGGCGCTGGATAGAGTGGTGAGGGCTAAGCCATGCCCCCTTATCGATGCGCTTCAGCCCCGCTATTTATTTACATTATTATAGTGGCGGGGGTCGGTATACAGTGCCTAAGCACTGTATACCACTTTTCCAGTCCATAACATGAGGTATATTGCTGCCCAGGGCGCCCCCCCTGCGCTTTTTGGTCCTTTTGGAGTCCCCAGCATCCTCTAGGACGTATGAGAAACTTAGAGAACCACACATTTATTTATTTTGTGCCCCACAGTAATGGCAAAATTCACATTATACTACAAATTCCACCAGTTCCCATTATGCCACACAGTGCCCCAGTTCACATTAATCCAATGTTTCCTCAGTTCACATTATGACACACACAGCCCCCAGTTTATTTATGTCATATAGTTCCCCAGTTCACATTTTGCTACACAGTGCCAACTACTCTCATTAAGCCACAGTGCCCCCATTTCACATTAGAGGGCTCCTATGCCCTTTCTTCTTCTCTTGTGTTATGCATGCCAAGCTGCTACATGCTTTCTACTGTAAGTGGGTGAGTTGGTATAAAGGGAAAAATAAATATTCCTATTGAATATATGGTGTCACTACATAGAGTTTAAATGCTCCAGTAACAGCTTCTTCATATACAGCTATTTATTAAGCTGCTACACATAGCATCTATCATGCCCAAATAAGATGTTGGGGTTGATTTATCACTATACACATCCTCAGATGCGGATGTGCTGTGATAATATCGGCAAAACTTGCAATGCGATAATTGAGTTCATCAAATGCAGGGACTCTGTCCCTGTGAATGCCCTCCCCAGCATTATTGGGGATTTTTTTTTAAAAAATACCCTGATGTCCTGCTACAGCTGCAGGATCCCCCCCCCCCATCGTGACTACCCCCACACCATGCTGAGACCCCCCTCCAGTAATTATACTTACCAGTACCAGGGCTCAGTGACCGCTGCTTCAAGGAGGCTGCCGGGCACCTGATCCTGCTGCTGTGTGTGACTCCCGGTGGTTTAAAGTGAGCTGCCGCTTTGCAGCATCGCTTTACTGCACAGGCGTCACAGCAGAGCAGCAGGTGGTCCCGATGCCAAGCAGTGCTCACTGGAGCACCGATCACCAGCTCTTGGACGGGTAAGTATGATTTTTATTTTTACTTTTTTTATTAAGGCAATCCATCAGACACATATAGCTGTTCACACTGCTGGCTCCCCATACAGCTTTCTCTGCTGGGCGGCATTAAAGGGTTTCAAGCAGTTTTTCACAAAAACTGCTTCAAAAGCCCTTTAATACATTTGAGTGAAACTAAAATAATGTTAGAGGTAGGTTTAAAATGTATCTACAGTATTACGTTGATGAACTCTCACAATACTGGGCCTTTACTTAGCTGCAATAGGCATAGTTTAAATGTAGAGAATTTAGATTTTTTTTGTGATACATTTGTGCTTTACATTCACGTGAATATAGCTTGCAAACATCTATTATTTAACTGACTTCTAAATTGCCTTGTGAAATAGGTGAGCACCCCCTTTTCCTCATTAGAGCCACTTACCTGTGATTTAATAATGAATTGTTATTTAATCAAATGTAAAAATTGGTCAAACTGGGGTCAAAGTATGTTTACCTGACCTTTAGCAATATCAAACGTATGCATAACTGTCTATGACAGAGCTACTGTCTATTGTCTTTTAATCAGTGTGTACCTTAATGTGTGGGATGTCAGCTGAAACTTCATCACTCCAATGCCACATTTACACATTACAGGACATTTGACTTTTTACAGTAGCTTTTCCTATTTTAATAACTTAGAAGAAAGATCTTTGCATCTACTGGTAAGCATACATGTATTCTTGTAGGTACAATTACAAGTCTTTCATTTATGAACCAACTGCTACCAGTGCTGTATCCTCAAACTAAAGTACAATCACTTATCTGACTACACTTGGATTCCAACTACCAAAGAAAGTACAGTAGCAGTGTGTGTACTCCTCTAGTTTGGAACCTGTACTATGCAATGAGATTATAGCAGAACCTGATTAAAGCACAACACTTACTGCCCAAAGCATTTAGAATCAATTTCAGCAATATAGCTATTACAGAGACCTATTGGGATAAGTTCTTATTTAAGGAAGATGTAATGTTCATTTTGTTCTTGTGAAAATTGAATGACCATTAAAAAGAAGGGAGTTTATACAGGAAAAACTGGAAATTTCCATTAAGTATTCATTTATTTATTCATTTATTTATGTATTTATTTATTTATTTATTTAGTCTTCCCAATTTAGAAACACCCCACATATAGCAATATCCTGAATTGGTAATTACATATGAGATACTGTATGTTGCAGCGTTCAATATAAAAAAAAACCACTAGTATTTGGATTAAATTATTTCCTGTATTGGGATTAAACTATTTAATTATGTAATGTTCAAAATAGCTAGGAATATGATACGTAGGGGGAGATGTATCAAGCCGTGAGTGAGATAAAGTAAATAAAAAAAAAACAATCAGCTCCTGTCATTTTTTAGGCTGTGGTTGAAAAAAATGGCCGAAGCTGACTGTTTGGAACTTTATCTCTCTCCACTTTATTTGTCTCCAATGCTTGATACATATTACGCAAAGTGAGTGGAGTTCCTTCTCTACATCTTGTTTCATTGTTCTATTCTATATTATATGATCAAGTTACCGCACCATATCATAAATAGTTCAATTATTGTCCGCCTTTTAGATGGTATAAAAGTCATCATTCCTGTCTCACAGCACTGCGGTCATGCTTCCATTGGAGTTTGTATATTCTCCCCGTACTTGTGAGAGTTTCCCCTGGGTGCTCAGGTTTCCTACCACACTCCAAAAATTTCCCAGTAGGTAGATTGGCTAGTGTCTGTGAGTATTTGTGTTTAGGGCAGACTAGATGGGCCAAATGGCCTTTATCTGTCGTCAAATTCTATGCGTCTATAGTCTAATTGCAAATGAACATTCCAATAGAGGGCACAGCTTTCTGCTCATACTTACACATAATCATGCTACACATAATATTATAAACAGTCATTTGCGCAATGTGTTGTGTTGTATTGTAATTATACCCTTTATTTATCTGTGAATGACTTTTTAAAAATACAAAGGATCAGTAAAGCATAAAGAGGAAAACCATCATTATAAACAACTATTCATACTCGTACTTATATAATCTGAGGTCCCTTTTCATGTATTACATGGAACTTTCTTATACTCCCTCTTTACACTTGTTTGACTAACAAATGGTGCTGTTTGCCTGTGACATCAGACAATATTTCATGTTAGTCTAATGTTAAGCAATGGTAAGGTACTGCTTGGCAAATTATGACATCTTAAAATGGACTAATGGCCACTGTTTCACTGTTAAAATTAGGGGAAAAGCTTTACTTAGCACTGTTCCTAAATGAATTCTTGCTAACAGAGACTTTCTAGATGGTTGAACAATTCATTTTGAAAACTTTTATTTCTGTGTGAATATTGTGACATAAATCCTTACTGGACAGTAGAAGTCAAACAACTGTCAGCATCAGAGAAACAGAGGTCACAAAAGTAAGAACACCAAGTACACTTAGCCCTTCTTCCACTAAAAAAAGCAATAATTTTGCTTTGTGTGTCCCACCAGTGAGGTTATTCACACCTTATTATGTCAGAGTGTGAAAGGTTTGAAAAGAGATGACAGGCACTGAACCGGAAATTCTGTGAGAATGAGCTTTCAATTGCAAAGCAGACTATGTAAAGAGCAATCCTATAGCTTACATTTCAAAGCAATTTTCAATATGGCAGAAGACTGTGTATAACTTTGAAAGTTAACTTTTATATAAATAGCTTAAATTTATTGAAGCAAATGGATCATATCACTAGTGTAACATTAAGTGGCTATAAATGTTTAAATGAATTTGTTTAGATATAAAAATCTTCATATATTTCCCCACATATTTCATGCATTTATTCAATTATTTGTATGTATGTATTTGTAAGTATGCATTTATATGTTCCATATTTATAATTACATAAATCTATCTGAGTTGGGATTGAAATGCCAGCATTCAGGAATTCAGGATGCCATCATTCAGAATACCGACCGTGGCATCCTGATGTTCAGAATCCAAAGAGAGTACACATTCCCTCAATTGCCCCCCTAACCCTCGCTTTCCGGTAGCCTAAACCTAACCTTCCCCCGCAGCCTGTCTATCTATCTATCTATCTATCTATCTATCTATCTATCTATCTATCTATCTATCTATCTATGATATATAGTATTGTACAGTATCCAGCGATTACATTTTTTATTAATGTAAATATCAGACATTACAGCAGCCTAGAAGAAAGAGTCTAGAATATATTTGACATTCCACTTGGCATGCAGAAGCAATATATTGTGTATTTTTTATTGATTTTATAGAAACAAAGACAAAACATGGAATAATAACCAAGATATACATAAGTATATAGTCACAATATAAACAACATGATATAATGTATGTACAATGTCAAGACTACACCAAACCCAATGCTGGTCATACATTAGAACGGCCAGCATCCGATGCGAGTCGTCTCACGAGTTTCCTTAAACTCCCCGGGAGCTCCTGGACACACAATTTGGGGATTTTTTGGACACCCAATGTTCATACAATGCACATATGATCTTATGACCCACGTGCGCCCCCATACGATGGATCGTCTCTCGTCCCTCATATGCCTTACAAAAAACATACACTCAAATGACTCTTATCCATCGATCTATCGAACGATGCATTGTATGTGCATAAAACATGGTACAATGTGCATACAATTACGACGGATAAAGTGGGCTGCACGTATGATCTGAGGATGCAACGTTCGACCCACGGGACCGCGAATTGCATTGTAATCATACCAAAAACATTCACAATGTGAACACGATGTATTGTATGAAGGATCGACCTAGGGTATGACCAGCATAAGAGAAATTATAAAAGGATAATAAGAAGCAGTAATTGTGTGTAAAGTGGCAAAATAAACCAGTGTATGCAATACATGCAGGGGCAAGATGAGGAGAGAAATAAATGCCAGTCACTTTGTACCAGTATTGTAGAACAAAGAAAGGGCTATAAACATAATGGACATAACAAAGTTATACAGGGACAAAAAGACCCAGGCCACACAGACAAGAAGGTGCCATTTAATCTCAAACCGCAGTAGACCAAGGAAATGTGAGAATCAAAATGTCAAGAGAATTAAATTCACACAATTATATTAAAAAAAAGGCATTTACCCTCCAAAATAACAAGCATTAGACCTTTAAGCCTAGGCTAGTAGTGGAAAAATTGGGGGAACAAAAAACATTAGATTACCTCCAATTTTCCATTAAGCAGTACTAGGCTTTTCTGCAACAAAAAATTGTGGGTTTTTCTCCAAGGTATACCCAGCCCTGGTGCCCATAGCACAAGAACTCATCTTATGATTAAGGGGGTGATTCAGACATGATCATAGATGTGCTAAAAATAGCACATCTGCAATCAGTTTCTCTGACATGTGGGGGGGACGCCCAGCACAAGGCTAGTCCGCCCCACATGTCAAGTCCTGTCCCCTCCCCCCACCTGCACAGGTGCTAAAGTTGCACCACATTCTGGTTCACATGAGTCACGCAGCCGCCGCAACCCACCCCCACAATGGTCTGGACACACCTGTGTTATCCAGGCCGCACCCCACCAACAAAGTTCTAACACCGTTGGCATGCCCCCCCCCCGCCCCACTACCACCTCAGCCTGTCAATCAGGTAGAGGTGATCGCAGCAGTAAGATGCTTTGGCATCTCACTGGGTGCGCACGCACAGTGCGGCTGCTGCACGTGTGCACTCCAGAAAGGGCATCATGCTACAATCGCTGCTGCTGCAGCAATTGGGTCTGAATTAGGCCCTAAGTCTAGATCCAAGTGGTTTAAAGGACCTTTGCTGATGTCATGACCATGTGACCATGACCAGATGACCAGGGGGAGATAAGTAGTGCTTCAATCAGTTTCTGTTACTGCAACATGTGGAATTGTACAGTACCTGATGTCAGCTTGAAGTGTTGCTCAGAAGTTAGCATTTTCCATACCACAAGAAAACTAAATTTGAGGGGGGTATTCAATTAGCCATGGGGTTTACTGCAGTGCTAATTGCAGAAAAAAGCCTTGCATCGTGGTGTAAGGCTACTCAATTAAATAGTCTTTTTTTCCAAATCGAAAAATTAGGATTCAGGAGTAGAAACCCACTGACTCCACGTAACCCGGGTTGCGACACCATTTTGTTTTTTTTTCCACTGACTTTACCTCATATCACCATCTGGGTACTTGCATGAGGGGTATTCCCTTCTAACTGAGTACATGTGGTGCCACAACTAATTGAATACACCCCCATATACTGCAGTGATAGACACTTACTGTATATGAAAGAAACACTGACGCCTACTCTTGATGAAAGCTGATCTCATGTTCATGACATCAGCAAAGCTCACGTTGATCTAGCATATACCCTCATTCTTATACCCTTGTAGCAGTAGTTAAAAGCTTATAGTTGTAAAAAAACAGAAAAACACACTTTGGGTACCAAAGAAGGTACTGTGTAGTTATGAATTTTGCTTGAGTTTCTTTTGTGGGGGCACAGTGCTCTTGTAAATTTAGGCCTCCTCAAACCTTAGTATTGTCTAAAATTAGTGAAGGACAAGGCTACACCAGCAATAAATTAATCAAAAAACAACTTGTGAGCTTTTTACTCAGAGAGCAATATGAACAGTTACACATACTAAAAAGGCAAATGTTTTGGGGTGAAACAATGGCCACTTCCTCACCATGAAAGGCATTGTTTTACCCTGAAATGTTTGCCTTTTTATGATATGTGCCTTTACTTCTTGTGCAAGCCCACCACTTAGTGAAAGGACCCCTAAGACAGCCTATAACTTAGGTGGCAGAGGGAACTGCTGTTGTTTAGTATGGCTCTTGTGGTGTATCTTGCAAAGAAATGTAATTTTGTATACCGTTTGTATATCACAGAGATAATTTTAAAAGCGAAATAGCAATCAGCTTTCATTTATTGTATTTGTTGTCACTGATATTTCATGTAAATACTGGGCCTTAATCAGGAGTAAGAGCAAAGGCAGTGGTGTATTAAAAATGTTGGGTATGCAGGACTCATGGGCCCCTGAACTGTATGTACAATTTCCACTGCTGCTGCGAGTAGAGAAGCATCTGTACAGCTTTGCATCCATCATTCACCACTCATGCTCAAACCTTCCTCCTGGAATCATTTGGCAACAACAGCAAAAAAAAAAAACCCTACTATGAAATGTCTGCATTGAGCTGTCATTTGTTGAAGTCAGTGCAGAGCTGTGCATTACCTGAGAAGGGTTGACAGACAGTTCACAGCTGGTATTTGAGTATAGATTCTTGTGCGTCTGGAAAGGGTGGAGCTAAAAGGCAGGCGGGAAGTGGGTCCACCAGCTGGATTGCACACAACCAACTTATTTTTTTTATAATGCCCCAGAACTTGGTGAATTTTATATAACTGGCATTATCCATATATTTCATAAATGCATATGACTATATTAGGAAGAGCAAAATGAATCAACAATGTTGTTATTGCAGGATCTCTTTAACCACTTGCCTGGTGTGATCACATCAGACCCGACCACATTAGTGTGGGCTTTTCACTGACATGATAGCATCTGATAGGACCTGTCAAACACACACTGGGAGGCTGCTAGAAAATAATCATCCAGCAGCCACCGATCTCAGATGGACCTCCTTGCCCCTCTGCTCTTTACAATCACTTCAGATCGGGCAGCCCATCTTCAACCCCCACCCACCCCTCCAGCGGCTGCAGAGTGGAGCAGCTGCTGGGAAATGCAAATGGAGCAGCAATCAGTTTCCCAGGGCATAACTGGCAGCTGCAGAGAGAAGTAGCCACCAGGGAAACGTAAAGCCATGATGTTGTGATGTTCATGTCAGCAAAGTTCTGATATATAGACAATCAACTTTAAAACATTTTTTAGTAATGTTCTGTGTTGCAATTAAACATAAAATCATGTTGGATAAGTTTTAAATATATGTTGTTAACATACAGCAATTCATTGATAAAAAAGCACAATTACTGAGAGGTGGTTATAAAAAAACATATTAGCCAGTTAAGTGGTTAAGCTGATAGAGGTTTCCATATTAAATGATAATTTTGAGATAAGGTTGTGGGATATCAGCCTATCACAAGTTTGGATGTGGATTTTGCAGGGGCATAGTAAGGATTCCAGTTAATTCCTTCTCTTGCCTGCTGGAAACCCTCCCTCCCCTTTTTGAATGCTGTTTCTGTTTCTCATTGTGGTGGAGGTAAGAATGGCTGTTTAGATGAGTTGTCAGTTATACTGTACCTTAGTTGATTGTGCGCACTTCAGTCAGCGATTATCCCAACAGGACATTTGATATCACCTTTCCTGGTGTGTTTAATCTTGGAAAGATGTACACCAATGACTGAGTTTGGAATGCATGACTGTCTTGTTTGATCTTGTCCATTCTCTTTGTCCACCAACATATTAACTTTCAATATTTAAAAGAAGTTTAATTACCAAAAATGCAGTTTGACCCAATTTTATGCCCACTCCAGTCTAAAGTGTCCCTGCTTTGTAGCTGATTATATATATATATATATATATATATATATATAGTACATATTTTTTCTGTTTAATCTACTCTGTTTTTCTTTTTCAATAGGTTGTTTTCAAGTCTCAGTATTATTACAGAGTTAACACATCCAGCAAACATGAGATTCATGCAGTTTAGAGCCAAGGACTGTTACTCTTTAGCTCTTTCTAAACTGGAGAAGGTATATTAATTACTGTGATTCTAATATATATGGTCTTTTGCCACTCTGAAAACAAACATAAAACTCTGCTACAACTTCTGCTACAACTAATAGAGAAACAGAACAGAATTATATTGAAGAGATTTCAATAACATTGTTGATGACTGTGCATATGGGATGTGGTTATGTGACCAGTGGTCAGGAGACTGCAGGTCACAATACCAGTGACCAACAGGGACTATTCCCACTCGTGGGTGTCCACGACACCCATAGAGTGGAAGCAGAACCTGTGCAAGAACAGCAAGCCACCAAGCGCGCTAGGAGTTTCGTTGCGCTCGCCCCCTTCCCTCACCGGCCATCTAACATTCAGGATTCCGGCATCGGTATGGTGACTGGCGGTTGTGCCGAAACGAACCTGTGCATATACATCAGCAGACATTCAGATTTTTTTTTAAATTGAAGTGAAGCAACTATATTTAACCCTTTCAAAAACTGCTTGTGTCCTTTGAAATACAACATCAATAAGCAATTGTTGGTCTTGCAAAGGAACTCAGCTAGAAAAGAATCTATTTATGAAGCAGTTGTGTGTGAATGAGCTCATCAAATATTAATGAAAGACCGTATACTATTTTTTTTCCATTATGCTCAACCGCATATTTGATTTACAAGCAATTAAACAGGTTTGAAGGCGATCTAAATTTGTCCAATTAATTATTTATCCAAATGTGTAATGAAATAGCTGGTCGGCTAATGGACTGGAGAGTTTAACATTTATTTCCCCATCTGTTGCTTAGTTTAAAAGGCGCTTTTAGTGGAAATAAGCAGCAGATGAATCACCTTGAATTTCTCTTAATTTCAGGCTTTTACAGCATAGAATTTAAGCAATCGGCTTTACACAACACTTCTGTTTTATAACTTGTGGTATTATGTGATAAATAAAAGGATATGTTTCTATCCAAGGCTTTTAAAACTTTATTATATACAGTTATTCTGTTTTTAATCTGCAGCTGTTCATTATTTGTGTAGACTTTCCAGATTTCCATGTGTGAGAATATATAGTTCCATCAGTGGAATCACTAGGGGGCCGCGGGCTACAACGAGTGACAACGTCTGAGGGTTCAAAACCAGAATAGCAGAGCTGCTTTTCTATTTTGCTGTCACCCCTTTGGATGTTGTTACCAAGCAGCAGCAAGCCTGGGGAGAAACTGGGAGTTAAAGAGAAGAAAATTGCTGCGCCTGTGTCTACCAATTAAGCTGATCTCATATCCTAAACCCGGAATTAATAATGTCAAAAGAACGTTCGCCTCTATAAGGAGTTGTATGAACTCCTACAACTAGGTAAATCAGAAAAAAGAATTAATAGAGGCGCTCATTTCATTTTGACATCATGAAGTCCTAAATTCTTTCACAACCAAGGAGTCAAAATGAAAATAGAATAAATATTTATTATCAAAATAAATCAATATAAAACACACTTTGTTTATAACAAACTCATATATAAAATGCAATACATAATCCCTGTCCTCACTGAATTGCCACGTGTGTGAAGATATAAAGCTCACATAAATTGCATATATTATTTCAACAGACACTGAGAGCAATAAGGCAAACTGAATAGCTGACGGCAGTCCAAATGTAGCAAGTTGTTACAATGCTTATAGAACACTGTTGCCAATACTGCTGTATAAAAATGTATAGCTGTTGAATGAAACACAGTTGCTAAATGTGAAAGAGAATGCTGAAGGCAATTGTGTGCTCTAAAATATTCGGCTATAGTGTAAGTCGCCTCAGAGTTCAGGACGCCGGTATATAGGTAGCAATGGAATGTTAAGTTACCTCTCCAATAGGGCTAGTGGACCCGAGCGTCCTCGGGTGAATCCAAAATGCCCAATAAATTGTAGAGTGGGAGAGTTCGTAGCTGTTTGTCCGTACTGATCAGGATCCAACTGCTGTTAATTCAGTTTCCCTGGGCGTGCACCGCCCGCTGCAATTTTGGGGAAAAGGCAGATGTGCGGCTGATTGAATGAAAGCCGCCACGAGGATCCAGCTGTATGTGGGTCTCCTCCGATGCTCCCTGGACGTGCGCCGTCCATTGCTGATCAAAGGGAGAGAGACTGAAGTATCGGCCACGGCAGCCACACGGAACTCACGGAACTCACACGTCGGCTAAGTCCTGTGTTAGGACGCGTACCGCTCACTCCTGTAGACGGTGGAATAGGGCTGTGAGATGTATCCCAGTGCGTGCGGTCAGTCAGTGAAAAAGGGGGGAGGAGTCCTGACGCGTTTCGTCACGCAACCCGTGACTTTTTCAAAAATGACTCCTGTGGCAATGTGTGCTCTATTTAAAGAGCTCGCAGTGGAGCGCTCACATGTTTAATCAATAAAATTAATACTATACCAATTATTAAAAAACAATTCATCATGACACCTTTGGTTGTATTTTAATGTAATTGCTAAACCAGTAGATTGAAAAAACATTCTCCATCCACACAAAGAGCGCTTTAAAATACAATTTATAAAACACTCTATGAAACAATAGCGGAGTTAACTAGTAATTAAATAATTCTTAACAGAGGATTAGTAACAGAGTCAGAAAAGGTAAATTGAGTATATTCCAACTGCAACCAATTATAGACATCGGTCCACAGTATAAATGCAGAGCAACTGCACACTTTTAGAAAGATAATACATGTATATAAAAAAGAAAATATACATAAAAAAGGAAATAATCATCAAAGATAAAAAATTCAATAAATAAACATATTGAACGTAGATACAACAGTCCCAGCAAATTTGACGTTTATTATAGAGGCTCTTAATAAGATTACTGAGGTTATCATGGATTTAAAAATTTAATTTAAATACCAAATACTAAAAAAAGGCCATAGACAATTGTTCAAACCACCCCACCTTTGTTTTATGGTAAAGATGTAACTAAATATGGATTCTACTAGAACCTATCCCATAGTTCAATACACTTCTCCATATTAAAGAAGACCACATGAAGACTGGTATAAATGAGAAACCCAAGACCCCCTATGTTCTGAAAGAGAATAAAGGGAACCAGACCGACAGCACAAATAGTTTAAATTCTGAGGAAAAGAAGGAAGAGGAAACCATGTTTATTAAACTGTGTTAAGAATCAATCTCGATACACTCATTGAGGCCCTCAGGAGAAATTCTCCCAACAACAGAGTCTACTAAATCTATCTCCACCTCTTTGGGTGAAGCTGATTGTCTCCATACCTATTAATACCAAACCCTTGGGATCTCTATTATGAGAATGAAAAAAATGTTTTGAGACTCCGTGATTCAGAAAGCCCTTTAGAATATTCCGCCTATGTTCTAAAAAACGAATTCTAAGCTGACGTGTGGTCCTCCCTATATACTGGAGGCCACAAGGCCAAACTAACATGTAAATAATATATTCACTATTACAGTTAATGAATGATTTAATCATATGTTCCTCTCCCATAGAAGATGCAAAAGCATGTACATTATTCTGAATATAAGAACATGTAATGCAATTGCCCAAACCACATCTGGGAGTTGTCCAACAGCTCCTTGTGCACTGGGCAAGCCCAAAGTGTGACAAAATGGGGTAATGCCACATGGCCATGCCCCCAAAATAATATACACTAGGAGACATGGCTTTGTTGACATGCTGTCATGACCCCTTTCATGAGTATGTGTGTAAATTCTGAAAATTGGAACATAGAATAAATGTTAACCTGAGAAGTATAGCTACGGTCTTTTCTTTTTATTAACATCAAACAACAAACAAGTTAATAAGTTAATGATAAGTAATTAACTTAATTCTAAGTTAATAATAAGTTAATAATAACTTCCAGTTCTAAAGCGCAACGGAATTTGCTGTGCAATATAAGAAACTGTTAAATAATAATAATAATAATAATAATAATAATAATAATAATAATGATAAGGAAGAAAACACCTCCCCCTCTCCCTTAGTTTAATGGCTCAGAATATTTCAGAAAAATCTGACCTCTGCTGCTTATGGTTTCTCTTATGAGGAATGAACAGACAACTTTTGGGAGGAAAATGTGTAGAAAAAAGGTGATGATGGAGAGGATACAGTGTTCCACATTCTTTATCTAAGTATGAATCTTTCATAGTGATGGATCCACTTACAGTATCTAGATAATATTTTTTCCAGAAATGTCCCCAAAATTGTCATACATATTTTTTTTAATATATACACCACTTATGTCCAACACTCGATAAATTCAAGCATAAATGCCCAGGTGCCCATTCAAACCCAGATGTTCTTTAGGACTATATAGTTATACAGGTTGAGTATCCCATATCCAAATATTCCGAAATACAGAATATTCCGAAATACGGACTTTTTTGAGTGAGAGTGAGATAGTGTAACCTTTGTTTTTTGATGGCTCAATGTACACAAACTTTGTTTAATACACAAAGTTATTAATAATATTGTATTAAATGACCTTCAGGCTGTGTATATAAGGTGTATATGAAACATAAATGAATTGCGTGAATGTAGACACACTTTGTTTAATGCACAAAGTTATAAAAAATATTGGCTATAATTACTTTCAGGCTGTGTGTACAAGGTGTATTTGTAACATAAATACATTCTGTGCTTAGATTTAGGTTCCATCACCATGATATCTCATTATGGTATCTAATTATTCCAAAATACGGAAAAATCCGATATCCAAAATACCTCTGGTCCCAAGCATTTTGGATAAGGGATACTCAACCTGTAATATACTCACATTCTATTGTGACTGCTGGGGTGATATTCCATGTAGATCACTGAGGATTCAAAACAGGCTACTGAATATCTAATCCTTTAAAAGACTACTAAGCCTTTTATGGAGATAAAGTGGATGGAATTAAAGTACCAGTCAAATGGCTCCTAACTGTCATTTTTCAAACCCAGTCTGTGACATGGCAGTTAGGATCTGATTGGCTGGTCATTTATCTCCGTCCACTTTATCTCCATCCAAAGCTTAGTAAATAGACCCCTAAATGCACATGCCCAAATGTGTTAGAAACAAGATATATTCCTGACTGTAAGACACCAAATCTATTATGGGTGTTCTATGTCCTGTTAATATCTGTCTGGGTAAGTTGTCACTATATAATGCTGCTAGTGACAATGACAAGTAAAAGTTAATAAAGTGTGTCCCTGCACTTAATGGTAAGCTTACAGAGTGGTGCTAGTGTAATGGCAAGGAAAAGCAGTACTTCCACCACATTTTAAAATGCCTGTCACCTCTTGTAGGCAGCTGCTCTCTAGTTTATCTGGTCTGGCGCACTTATTGAATGCTCAGATGCACACACAAGGCAAACTTGATAGCAGAAGCTGCTGCTACTTGGCTTGCCCAACAGATTTGTTTTTCCCCATATACTTTATGGTGTGGCCACAGTTCTAGTAAAATAGTGTTTTATTCTACTGATATTGGGGGTCATTCCGAGTTGATCAAATGCTAGCTGTTTTTAGCAGCCGTGCAAACGCATAGTTGCCGCCCACGGGGGAGTGTATTTTCGCTTTGCAAGTGTGCAAACGCCTTTGCAGCAGAGCTCTGCAAAAACATTTTGTGCAGTTTCAGAGTAGGTCTGAACTTACTCACCCCTTGCGATCACTTCAGTCTTTTTGGTGCCGGAATTGACGTCACACACCCGCCCTCCAAATGCCCGGACACGCCTGCTTTTTCCCTACCGCTCCCAGAAAACGGTCAGTTGACACCCATAAACGCCCTCTTTCTGTCAATCTTCTTGTGATCAGCTGTGAGTATGGATTCTTCGTTAAATCCATCTCCCAACAACGATCCGCATTGCTGTGCATAGAGACCTGATCACAGCGCAGCGAAAATCAGCAGCATGCAATCAACTCGGAATGACCCCCATTGTGATAATGAATCATGGTGCTGACTAGACTAGGGTGGGGTTTCTTGGCAACTAGAAACCCCTCCTACAGTACATTTGTCCCTGAGATCATTAGTACGAAAACACAATGAAAGATGTATTAACACTATCTAAAATGAAGTAAAAGCAAATTGTAAACATGACAATATCTTCTACTAACTTGCTAAAATCAAATTTGGTATTTAATGGTATGACTCGACCATACTGAATAACTCATCTGGCTGAGCAGCAGTTAACTGTACAGAGCTATATGTCAAATTGCTTTCCTTCCTCTTCCATTTTTTTCCTATTTTTTTTAGAAAGAGCGAGAACGGGGATCTAATCTGGCATTCATGTTTCGCCTTCCTTTTGCTGCTGGAAGGGTATTCAGCATCAGCATGTTAGACACACTGTTATACCAGGTAAAATAAAATAAGAGAACACTACAGATTAAATTCACAGAGAAAATGTCTTTTAAAATGCGAACAATGCAAAATGTTTTTTAAATGGAAACTAAACAACCTAAAATGAACAAGAAATGAAGGGTTATTGCAATACAATTTTACAGTTAAGTAAAATTGTTTAGATTTAAAATGCTCTTTATGTCTTCTGGCTGAGTAAAACAGTTCTATCACACATTTATTCAAAGATTATTGCTGGTATTGAAGTCTGCCTATGATAATCAATGTACCTCTTATTAATAAAATCCCTAAAAACGGGATGATGATGAGGATGATTAGTAGTAGCAGCAGCAGCAGCAGTAGTAGTAGTAGTAGTAGTAGTAGTAGTAGAAGTAGTAGTAGTAGCAGCAGCAGCAGTAGTAGTAGTAGTAGTAGTAGTAGTAGTAGAAGTAGTAGTAGTAGCAGCAGCAGCAGTAGTAGTAGTAGTAGTAGTAGTAGTAGTAGAAGTAGTAGTAGTAGTAGTAGTAGTAGTAGTAGTAGTAGTAGTAGTAGTAGTAGTAGAAGTAGTAGTAGTAGCAGCAGCAGCAGTAGTAGTAGTAGTAGTAGTAGTAGTAGTAGTAGTAGAAGTAGTAGTAGTAGTACTAGTAGTAGTAGTAGATGTAGTAGTAGTAGTAGTAGATGTAGTACTAGTAGTAGTAGTAGTAGATGTAGTAGTAGTAGTAGTAGTAGTAGTAGATGTAGAAGTAGTAGTAGTAGTAGATGTAGTAGTAGTAGTAGTAGTAGTAGTAGTAGTAGTAGTAGTAGTAGTGGATGTAGTAGTAGTAGTAGTAGTAGTAGTAGTAGTAGTAGTAGTAGTAGTATTAGCAGTGGTAGTAGTAGTAGTGGATGTAGTAGTAGATGTAGTGGTAGTAGTAGCAGCAGTAGTAGTAGTAGTAGTAGATGTAGTAGTAGTAGCAGCAGCAGCAGTAGTAGTAGTAGTAGTAGTAGTAGTAGTAGTAGTAGCAGCAGCGAGCAGCAGCAGTAAAGTTACATTTTAGTTTATTGTCATCAGCCAAACATATTGACAAACAAAATGACAAATGTACATGAGCACCCAGTAGCAATAAGACAGCATAACAGTTTGAAAGAGGAACAGGTCATAACATTCATATAACACATAAAATAGTACACTTACATATTTAGCATATACATTGCAGATGGAAGAAAGCTGTTTTACAGACAAATTGTGCATGCTAGCACAGTTCGAAACCTGTTTTGGGATGGAAGGTTAATAAAAAACCCTAGCAGTAGTAGCAGTAATAATAGCAGCACTAGTAGCCAGTAGTAGCAGCATTAGTAGTAGTAGTAGTAGTAGTAGTAGTAGTAGTAGCAGCAGCAGCAGAGGCAGAACTCTGGGAGGCAACGGAGTCATCTGCCGTCGGGCTCCTGCTCTGAAGGGGGCACCTCTCCTCCCATTCTGTGACACCATTCAATTAAGTTAATTGATAGCTGTTGCTGTCTTTTCAGTGGGCGACTTCCTCACTGGTCCCTGCACCTTACAAGTCACACCCTCTTTATTATACTGAATATACACATTTTACGAGTATCACACCCAGGATTAGAAACCACAACCTATTACTGGAAGCAGTCACCTTACTGATGGAGCTATTTGCTCCTGTATAGGAAATATGAGAATTCTAACTATATGAAGTTACTTCTCTGACAATTACATGTAACTACATATAGTTAGAATTGTCATGCTTCCACTACAGGAGCAAATAGCTCCATCAGTAAAGTGTCTGCTGTCAGTGTAACAGGTCATGGCTTCTAATCCTGGGTATGACTGCTAAGAAATGTGTCATTTAAAATAAAAGACAATTAAATGTATAAATACAGTATATACTTTTTTTCAGAACACTACACACACACACACACAAATATATGTATATATATATATATATATATATATATATATATACGCACACATACATACATATATTTATCTTGATATAGGAAATAGGGGGGCACCAATATTTTTCTTGCCTCCGGGCAACTGTGACGAACTTACGCCACTGAGTAGCAGTAGTAGCATTAATAGCAGTAGTAGTAGCAGTAGTAGCAGCAGTAAGAGAAGTAGCAGTAGTGGTAACAGTAGTAGTAGCAGCAGTAGCAGCAGTATTAGTAGTAGCAGGAGTAGTATTAGTAACCGTAGTAGCAGCAGTAGTAGCAGTACTAGTAGCAGTAGTACTAATAGGAGTAGTAGTAGCATTAGTACTAATAGCAGTAATAGCAGCAGTAGCAGTAGTAGTATCAGTAGTACTGATAGCAGTAGCAGTAGTAGCAACAATAGCAACAGAATTAGCAGTAGTAGTAGTAGTAGTAGCAGTAGTAATAGTAGTAGCAGTAGTAATAGTAGTAGCAGTAGTAGTCGCAGTAGCAGTAGTAATAGTAGTAGCAGTAGTAATAGTAGTAGCAGTAGTAGTCGCAGTAGCAGAAGTAGTATGAGTAGCAGTAGCATTAGCAGTAGTCGTAGCAGGAACAGTAGCAGTAGTAGTTGTAGTAGTAGTAGTAATAGTAATAGTAGTAGTAGCAGTAGTAGTAGTTTTTCTTTTGTTTGTGCATCATTAAAGTTTTCAGCCACAATTCCAGTAATGGGTTGTACTAAGGAAACCATTAGCTTCTATTCCCAGTGAAGAACAAACTAGAAAACAATATGTATGTATACTTAGTATGACAAACAATTATTTAAATTGTATGTGTCTGTCAACATTAGGAGATTGTTGTCATGGAATTTTAGTATTAACCGCAATAGTTTGGTATTGATGGTGTTTCAGTAATAGTAAAACATTGGTAGTCCTAATAATATTTTTTTTAAAAATGGGAATTTTAGTAGTAGTAGTAGTAGCAGCAGCAGCAGTAGCACAGTATATATATATATATATATATATATATATAGATATATATATAGATATATATAGATATATATATATAAAATAATAAATAAATATAGGCGGCACTCCACAGGCTTTTTTGGTATTACACAGCCTCATGATGCAGGTGTGGAGGCTGTGAGGGATTTGATTATGGATAACCCACACTACAAAGGTCCACCAGTGGAGCTGTTCTTGAATTTGCTGACATTGGTATTGAATAGAAATAATTTTCTATATAATGGAGAATTTTACTTACAACGAACAGGGTGTCCTCAGTGGCCCCATCGTATGCTAATGCCTATATGTATTCTATTGAGAAACGTTGGCTATATGATGGCTCTGCCCTTATTGATGGTGTCAAATTATATCTGTGCTATATAGATGATCTTTTAATTTTTGGGGGCAAAACCCCGGGAGGAGCTTATTTTACTGTTGGAAAATCACAATGCCACATGCAGTCCAGTTAAATTGACTTATCAAGAAGATGAACAGAATGTACACTTTTTGGATGTCAATATCACAGTGAGGGAAGGCAAATTGTCTACCTCTCTGTATGTTAAAGAAACAGATAGGAACTGTCTTTTACAAAATGACAGTTTTCATCCGCTAGCATTGAGACGAGGTCTGCCTTACTCACAATTGTTGTGAGTTAGGAGAATTACCTCAGACCCAGAAGCCACATTAGAGGCTTTAGACAATATGATGGAAACATTTGTTGATAGTAGAGATGATAAGGGACTTTTGGAAAAAACTAAGATAAAGGTCTTGAATAGCCCTAGGGAAAACACACTGTTACCTAGTAAGCATAAGAGATGTTAAAGAAATACCCAATAAATGTATCCCATGGGTCAACAAATTTACAGTTGGTACAGATTTAGCGACCAAACAGGTAAAGAAAGGGTGGCCTATAATAAATACTCACCAGGATTTACCCTTGTTACACAATAGTAAAATACTGCCTAGCTATATTCGAGGCAGAAATATACGTGACCAAATAGTCAAATTGGATATTACTGATCTAACAAAGAAGACATCAGGGCACTTTTTGAGAAAAAAGGCAGGTTGTTATAGATGCCTAGGATGTGTAACCTGCAATACATTAATAACGGGGCAGACATTTAGTCATTCACAAATGGGAAAAATAATTAAAATTAAGCACGCAGTGATGTGCACTACAACATACGTTGTCTAGATATTGATATGTCCATGTGGACTTACGTATGTGGGAAAAACCCAACGACAATTTAGGGAACATATGGCCCTTCATAGAAGTGTCATCAAGCAAGCTCTCATTACGGACACTAGTGACCAGCCATTATCTAGAAATTGCGCTATAGCCAGACATGGAGTAGCATCACTTAGAGCTATTATAATAGATCATGTACCACAAACATTAAGGGGTGGCAATCGAGAAAAAAAATTGTTACAAAAGGAAAGTAGGTGGATATTTTCACGGGACACTATAGCCCCAAAAGGTCTCAATGAGACATTGGGGCTACAGTGTTTTTTTGTAGATGTGTTGTTATGGCCGATCTGGACTCTAAAATATATGGTATTGTCATTTATATACATAGGAATACTATCACCCGGTTTTTATATGTTTTTATTATGTATGTCTTTATATCTGTATGGGTCTAATATAGAAAGCAGGTTATCCGAATACTATGTCGTGGCTACAATGTGAAACTTATCATATTTTTACATGATATTGGATACAATTGCATATACGGGTTGCTAGGCAACTGAACTGCTTGTCTAGTCTTGCCAGACTGTCGCTGCCTGATGAGGTTCCTCTCTCCCTGTGACGCATTATGCAGATGTGCGGGTGAGCCTTGGACGGTGGCGGCAGACAGGTGAGATTAATCCATTCTTAATTGTCCACTTGGGGGTGGGTATATATGTGTCTGTATGTTGGCTTTTTTGTATACAAGTTTGTCCCAGAAGACGGGGGTTTACCTCGAAACGCCATTGGACTAAAGGACGTTGTTGTTCTTTTCAAAAAGCCTGCGGAGTGCCGCCTGTATTTAATTCTTATATTGGACGGTTTAGAGTCTAGGAAGGCACCCCAGCAAGATATTCATTGTGCAGCAGGTGCAGCAAGTGGCGTGCCAGGCTATCTGTTATATATATATATATATATATATATATATATATATATACACACACACACAGGTTGAGAAACCCATATCCAAATATTCCGAAATACGGAATATTCTGAAATACAGAATTTTTTGAGTGAGACTGAGACAGTGAAACCTTTGTTTTATCATGGCTCATTGTACACAAACTTTGCTTTAAGTTAGTAAAAATATTGTATTAAATGACCTTCAGGCTATGTGTATAAGGAGCATAAGGTGTATATGAAACAAATGAATTGTGTGTATGTTCACAAACTTTGTTTAATGTACAAAGTTATTAAAAAAATGGCTAAAATTACCTACAGGTTGTGTGTTTAAGGTGTATATGAAACATAAATGCATTCTGTGCTTAGACTTGGGTCCCATCGCCATGATATCTCATTATGGTATGCAATTATTTCAAAATACGGAAAAAATCCAATATCCAAAATACTTCTGGTCACAAGCATTTTGGATAAGTGAGACTCAACCTGTATATATATATATATATATATATATATTATTATTATTATTATTATTATTATTACCAGTTATTTATATAGCGCACACATATTCCGCAGTGCTCTACAGAGAATATTTGACCATTCACATCAGTCCCTGACCCAGTGGAGCTTACAATCAACATTCCCTATCACATGTACATGCAGACACATTCACGCTAGGGTTAATTTTGTTGGGAGCCAATTAACCTACCAGTAAATATTTTTGGATTATGGGAGGAAACCGAAGTAACTCGGAGGAAACCCACGCAAGTACGGGGAGAATATACCAACTTCACACAGTTAGGGTCGTGGTGGGAATCGAACTCATGATCAGGGGTGTATCTAGGGGTCTGAGCGCCCCTGGCATCTTAAGGAACTGGCGCCCCCCACCTCCCCCCCCCAGGGACACAGAGGGCGGAGTTACAGATAGGCTGAGGTCAGGGACACAGAGGTAATTACGGGAAGGGTGCTGGCAGGGATACTGAGGGGGAATTATGGGAAGGGTGTGAGCAGGGACACTGAGAGGGAATTACAGGAGTGTATGGGCAAGGTCACTGAGGGGGCAGTTACAGGGATGGTGTGGGCAGGAACACTGAGGGGGAATTACAAGGAGGATGCGGACAGGGACAACGAGGGGATATATGCACACATACATACAGTTAAAAAAACCCTCTCTAGGTGTGATGGCACTACATGTCTCAGCAAATCCAGTTGACAAGGTGTGCTGGGACTTGTAGTTTCACACAGCTGGACAGGCAGTCACTGGTCTAGAGATACCTCTCCATACAGAGCTCTTTGTAAGCTGTGATCCAGACTGCCAGGATAGACCATGCAGTGTAGCTACGGTACAGCAGAAAATGTACAGGTATGCGCATGGTGCACTGCTGACTGGTACTGATTGTACAGTGGCTGGTGTTGGTGACAGACCGCGTGGGACCAATGAGAAGGTGAGCGGAAGAGGAAGTGCCTCGCCCCTCCCCATACCTGGAAGTGCCCCGCTCCCCAGCTATATTCACCATCATTGTGACTGTAGTCACAGAGAGTGTCAGAGTGCAATACGCTTCTGAGAGTCCGGTAGTGGATGAGCATTGCTAAAAGAATGTAGTGAGAGTGAGAACTACTACGTCATTCTACCCCCTAGCGCGGGTGGCACTGCCGGGTGGCGCCCCCCCCCCCCCCCCTGGCTGGCGCCCCTGGCAAGTGCCATCCTCGCCAATAGGAAGATACACCATTGCCCATGACCTCAGTGCTGTGTGGCAGTAATGCTAACCATTACACCATATGTACTGCCACATCATATATGTGTGTGTGTGTGTGTGTGTGTGTGTGTGTGTGTGTGTGTGTGTGTGTGTGTGTGTGTGTGTGAGAGTCAATATCAGGAACAGTATTATATTAAATTTCATAATAATGGTAATAATTACTAGAATATACGCCCTGTCATGCACCCTATCATTTATTTAGTCTACCTGTTATGTCCCTGTGTTATGTAGGCTCTGTTTTCTACACTGTCCCACACTGCAGAGCACTGTCCTGCCTTACCAATTAACAACAACAACAGTAATAATAATCTACAATGGACCAGCATATTCTGTAAGGTTGTTTTAATAGCAACATTTACGGATTTAAATATATGTAAAATAACTTGTATCCTTACTAATATACTTATAATGTTTTTTTTGTTATTAATAACATAATAACATGCAGTGATAATTTTACATTTTAATGTTACAATTCTGGGAAACAAGCAGAGCTGCTTACTTGATGTTCTTGTACTGTATGTCTCAGTTTCATCATTCCAAAAATGAACATGTACAGTATGGGATCATACACAGATGTTGCATGGATCACATTGTCTTTAAACACTGAAATAGTCCATACTGTACTGTACAACATGATTTCTCCATGCATACTATTAACACTAAACCATTGGTAAGTTTTATTTTAATACAAGGGTTAGATGTTGAATCATGGAATCATTGTAAAAATATGCAGACACAGGGCCTGATTTATGTTTGTAAGTAAAGCAAAAAAGCAAGCAACTGGGCAACACCATCTTGCACTGCAGGGGGGTGGCTGAGTAACATGCAGATTTAGATTTGGGTGAGTTATATTTTTTTCTTTGTAGGGTAAATACTGTCTGTTTTTGCGTGTAGCCCACACATACTAGACAGCTTTATTTTTAGACTGTAATTTAAATTTCAGTTTGAACTCACCCCATCCAAATCTAAATCTCTCATGTTCCATCTGCCCTACCTGCAGTGCAACATGGTTTTGCCCAGTTGCTTGTTTTTTTGCTTTACTTACAAACATGAACCAGGCTCACAGAGCGAACTGATGGTTTCACTGAATGAATATTGTCAAAAATAATTGAATAGAACATTGATATTTCAAATAATAGAGTCAGTTGCATCTGCATTGTGGTTATTTTGTAAAACAATGCTGATTTTATATAATATGTAGTCTTTATATCTGGAATAATAATAATAATAATAATAATAATAATAATTATTATTATTATTATTATTATTATTATTATATAAATTTACAACCCAGAAATATATATTTTGCATCACAATGTAAAAATATGTTCAAGTTTATGCATAGATAAATAACTAACTGACACATACAGAGCATCCTGAGGTGGGGTTTTTTTTTTGTGAACTTCATGGTTAGATTGGAGAACTGTTAATCAGATCATTAGGAGATACAGTATACTCACTACAGTGTTATACATAAGGAAGGGAGTCTTTTTAAACAACCATATTGTTAAGATGGAAATGTACCCACAAGTTTAGGCACACATTGTTTTCCCAATTCTTACTTCAGTGTATATATTTGTTTGTACAAATAACATAAACCACCATCATATTATCCCTTTGTTGTGTCCTGTCAGTAGACCACCAAGTTTCATAAGATAAAGTTCACTTCAGTTTTTCTCACTGTACGTTTGCAGCCCACGCTCTAACATTTGCTCTTCTTTCATAGTCATTTGTGAAAGATTATATGATCTCGATTACAAGACTTCTGCTAGGACTGGACACCACGCCGGGGTCTGGCTTTCTTTGTTCTGTGAGTTCAAAATGATATGACTAAAAGGCTATTATAGGATTATCCTCTATAGACTGCAAAGAAAGAAACGTCAGGTTTGCTTTGTGAGCTCTGAATGCATTCAGACTACTGTATCTTACATTTTGACTGGAATAAAATGAAGGGTAGAAAACTTGTTACAGAAATCTTGTTCCCTGTCTATAAAGTTTTTATTAAACAACTTAGATAAAACAGTTTTAATATTGTAAGATTAAATTTAAAAAAATATGATCTCAATTAAATGCTTAATAAACCACATAGTGTATTGCAAAATACCATAAATTATTCATGGTTGCATAATATCCAAGAATGCATACCAAATTAGGGAAGAGTGTCAAAAATCCAGAGAAAACAGTCAATTTCCCCAGAAGTACTTTACTGCTCTAAGGTTCATAGGACCAGGGTAATAACCACATCATTAATATCCATCTATCCCACATTGCAATTCAGGCATGTGATACCACAAATTAAAACAACAAGTTCTTCCCATCTCATCTTTTCCTACTTTGCCTCTGGATCTCCTAGAAGCAAAGAATGAAAATACTGTACAGTAAAGGTGCGAGCACAATAGACGATATTGTAAACCATGTGGACGATAACGACACATCACTAGCGAACATCAGCCAGTGTGTATAGACAATATATCATTAACAATGCTCGCTCCCGTGGGTCATTATCGATATTGCCTATTATCTGAACATGCAGGTCAATCTGGCAATATCGTAAGAAACTGTATATTCGGGGATGTAATAAGATGACATCACTGAATGAAATCGTTAGCGATATCGTTCAGTGTGCATGCACTATGTCGTTTGCCTGGGAGTTCAAGGGAAAACACTGACAATATCGCTCATGGAGCATCTACTGTGTACGCACTGTAAGTCAATTAGGGAATTATTATATTAATTTTACTCTTGTCCTCTTCTAAGGATAATTTTAAAAGTTTGCACATGTACACCAAAAATAAACGTGTTAATTTAATTTATCATCAGTATCAATTTTGTACCAATTTTTGCAAGAATATGACACATTTCCTACCGCCACATAGATGGGACTGCATCTTTAGGTCTACAAATCTTTAGGAGCAGCTGGGCAAATCAAAGTCACTCACTTGTGCCCCTGATTTTATCATTTAAAATCTAAACCCTAATTCCTGAACCGCAGGAAGATTCGAACCGGGACTTGGGTCGCCTCAGATCTCCTTGCGGATCCGGATTTGGATTTCTGTAGAACTGATATGCATTTATCTAATTATAACACTTATTTTCCGTGTGTGAATTATGTAAGTGTATTTTATTGCAATTAAAAAGCTCTGTGATGATGTTTCAGGTTTATTACAGTAGTATACCTATCTGCTGCCCTTGATAGTGATAAAAAGCACAGCTCTCAAGAGCTCTTAAAATCAATAAAAAAAGTTCATATATAAAAAATACAATGCAGATTAAAAAAAAACTCTGAAATATCACAATGGTAGTGCACATGAAATGATCTGCTTCTCATTAATCTATCAGCCCTTTTCTTTTGTATGGACATTTTTGAACATGGATTTTTTTTCTATTTGTGAAATTGTGTACCTAATTATAACTTCTTAAGGTTATTTTTTTTAATTGTAATTTTGAAATAATAGTTTAATCCCTTTGAGGGAATTTTTTTCTCCAAAATGTATTTTGATAAAAACTTTTGCATAAGTGTAAGGCGTGTTTTGCAATTGCTCCAGTATATTTTTCTTGCAAATATAAGGAAGGCTGTAAAAGTTCATCCATAAAAAGTGTATATGTGTCTGTAGGTATAAACGTGCTCTTGGTGTAATAGAGTATATAGTACCAGAGATTACAAATCTCAATTTCTTATTTTGCAGATGAAAATTACTGATGATGATCTATGGATCAGAACATATGGAAGACTGTATCAGAAACTTTGCTCATCAACAGGTGACATTCCAATAGGGATCTACAGAACAGAGTGCCACAAACTTACCACATCTGAGGTTGGTATGAATGGTTCTTCTTATATTTGAAATATAAATCTGTGATTTGTGCACAAAAAACATTCAGTGACTTTGCAGATTCTGTTGCCTCTATGTTTTTTTCCAGTTTGCTTATGCTCAGTTTGATCACATGCCCAAACCATATTTGATGAGAATGGGAATTTTTTTTAAAAACCTTTTATTATGCTGGCCATACATTAGTACGACCAGCATAAAATCCGATTCCACAGCTGATTTCCCTTTAATACCCCTGGGAGCCCCTGGCACACACGTAATGTTACAGTGCAGCACCTGACTCCTGTCACTGAACAGGAGCTGGCACTTTGGTGTCACCCCTCGGTGGGTGACACCTGGGTGCGGGTAGCACCCCCCGCACCCACCTTGTGATGCCAGTGAGGCTTACGATCAATCATAAGATTGCAAGCCTTACCAAAGCACACGATCACTGGATAAAAATGTAGTTTAAAAGGACGCTGATTGTATGCACCATCGTACGATGCATCGTATGTGCATACGATGTGCATACGAATACGACATACAACATCAAAATCGTACATTTGTATCCAATATCGCACTAGTGTATGGCCTGCATAAGAATCAATGTACACGTTAGATCACAAAAGTAACTCCCTTGTATTTTATTCATTTATTGTTTTTGTCCAGGGGTAAAAAGAGAAGTTGTATATCTTTGCACTATAGAACCTTTGTGGAACCTTATAAAGAAATAATTTTAATGCTATAAATGTGCTGATTCCTTCTATTAATATACAGGGGGGAATGTAATAGGGTGTGAGAAACAAGAAGTGAGAGATTTTATGAGTTTGGCTCAGCTTGATTTTGCAATGTAAATGATTGCCACTTTAAAAAAAAACAGGCAAACTCTGTCACAGTTCCCATCAAATTTTTCCAGTGTAGGAAGGTGGATGGTTTAGATGGCACTGAAGGAATTGGTACTGGGTCACAAACAGCAGACTGGGTTGATGAAGTTGCCAAGGTTGCCTGGAATCCATCTTAATGAGCATAGAGATCCTGTAGGCCTTTTACCATCTGTCGCTGCATAGTCTCAAGTCTTTCCAGATGGACTGCAATACCCTGCAGCATGTCCATGCCTAGACCAGCACTGCCTGCCGGATCCATGTGGCCAGTGCTTACTGTCACGGCTGAGGTTGTTTGTGATTCCAGACTAGGTTGAGTTGCTGGGTTTTATCTTAAGATCTTGGGATGGAATTTGGCAGGCTTAATATTTGGTCTACTCATTCATAGATATAACAGTTTGGCTATTCAGGAACACCTGACTGAAGGCTATATCAGGAGAGTAGAGTTGGTGACGTGGTACCAGCAATATGGGGGACTGGACATTGGGGTATTGGATTACCAGTGTAATATGATAGCTGGGAAGTTCATAACCAAGAGTTCACTATCACTGGGATGGGATTAACTAGTGAATCTGGAGATGCTGCTACAGATTTGCAGGAGCAGCTTTTCAGGAATGCTGAGATAGGCTATACCAGTGAATTAGGAGATGCTGCAATGGGGTTGCGGGTGCAGCCCTTTCAGGTCACTGGGATTGGCTGTACCAGTTAATCTGGGTACACTGCGATGGTGAAGCAGGAGCAGCCCTTCAGGATCACTGGGATTGGTGGTACCAGTGAATCTGGGTATGTTGCGATGATGAAGCAGAGCAGCCCTTCGGGATCACTGGGATTGGCTGTACCTGTGAATCTAGATATGCTGCAATGATGAAGCTGAGCAGCCCTTCAGGATCACTGCGATTGGCTGTACTGCTGAATCTAGATATGCTGTGATAATGAAGCTGAGCAGTCCTTCAGGATCACTGAGATTGGCTGTACAAGTGAATCTGGAGATGCTGTGATGATGAAGCAGGAGCATCTATACTGGATAGCTCAGGAATCCAGGAAGTGCTAGAGATAGAAACCACATTTGTCTAGAATCCAGCAGGAGAGTCATGAGTTCACAGCAGGTTGATAGACAACAAAGCACTGGTGATTTTTCTGTGCTGGAATTCAGGATTTATACCCCCTGATTTGCTGCTGATTGGTGGTGATAATCACATGAATGTGAAAATGGTTCCTGACTGGACTCTGGGCAGTCAGCTGATCAGAACAGTCATGGCGGCGTCCATGACCAGTTTTGGAGGGAACTGCCGGCATGGTGTGTGCAGCGGAGACTGACAATGGCCGTCAGATCTGTGAGCGCTGGTAATGGTGGCACAGCACAGTGGCAGACAGCACAGGATGTTAGATGAGCCAGCAGATGAAGGACAGCACCTCAGAGTGTGGCGCAGGTAAGAGAGAGCATGGCTAGGGAGTGATGAATACCTCCATTTCATGACAAACTCTCACACCCTAGTACATTTCCTCCACAGTATTATTATCTCCCTGAGTTCATTCTGGTTGGGGGCTTTAAGTTATCACCAATAAATTATAATCATTTACTATGCACATCAAAACACAAGAGTCTAGTGATCTATATCTGCTTGCGCTGTGACTTGTGTGTCAGCTGCAAAACATGCAGCTCTGTGGACCCAAAATATGAGTAACATTTCACTCTCATATAAATAGCATTACTGTAACAGCTGTCAAATGTACCCTCCTTATTCAGTCTGCATTATTTTAAACTAATGGAGACCAGGTTTTTCAACATTTTAAAATATGATAGGATACAGTGATCATCTGTGTTATGGAGTGCATAAAGGGATAGATCCAGCCAATAGGCCTAAGCACTGATCAACTGGCTCTGCACCCAGTTTGGACACAGAGAGTGGTTGGACGATAATAGCAGCATACCCAGATATCAATGGCCATCTATGTGAACTTTCTGGTAATTCCAATAGACATTTAAACACTGCCCATTTTGTAGTTCACACAAGAAACACTCACATCTGCAACGGTGGAGCATGTTACATAGTGCCACACACAGAGCAATGTCTGCCCTACATGTGTTTGCTTTATATACACACAGTATAAATAAAAATATGTATTCAGTCTTTGTTTTTGTCTTGCGTAATGTTGTTAAACAAGTTTTTTGTATTTGTTTTTTCCCTCATGTTTCCATGTCAGTCTCGAGAAATGGCATCTCAAGTAAGTTTGCCTTTACTATCCTGGTGTCTCCTGTTACTGTCTGAACACATAACATCAAAAAACCATTAGAACATGGGGCTTTTATGATAAAACATGGTCTAACCTCAATTATTAGTATACTTCCATTTAACTAGGAAACTGCAGCTCTGTCACTAAACAATAATTAAGCATGACAACAATTAGTTTAATAGTTGATAGTTAAATTGGTTTATTTCCAGAGTCATAGATTAAAACCAAATTGCTTTATTTTTTTATGATCATCGACATGATTCTGCAGCTCCATAGAGAACCCTGCTGTAGTAGGCATCAAAACAGTGATTACGAGTGTGCCATTATTAGCTGTCATCCAGTCATGTGACTCTCTCATCAATCAGCCTGCACCAATCACTGTCAGGCCAATTACACTGCATAAAGCAATTCAGTTAGGAGCATACTGTATATCCTCTTTACTAGCTGCTGATATGAAACTAATTAAAGTTTGACTCATTATGAGTTGGATCATTTTTTAATGTGTGTACTTTTGAGATGCGCACTTGCAATGCTCTATGAAAAGGGTCAGGAGTTGGAAGGGACACGTACTGCAGAAGCTGCCACAGTACAAAGATGAAGCCTGAGTGGAATGCCTATACCTGTGTGGACTAAAACCTTGGTGTGTGGTGATGATGATGATGGCCACAGACCACATCTGTTTCCTCAAATGATTCTAAGGGGGAGATGTACTAAGCAGTGAAAAGAGTGGAGAAGTGAGTAAGTGGAGAAGTTGCCCATGGCAACCAATCAGCTGCTCTATATAATTTTATGTATATATATGCATATTAGAAATGTTTCTTCAGTGCTGATTGGTTGCCATGGGCAACTTCTCCACTGGCTCCCTTCTCCAGTCTTTTCACTGCTTAGTACATGGTTGCCATGGGCAACTTGTCCACTGGTTCACTTCTCCAGTCGTTTCACTGCTTAGTACATCTCCCCCTAAGACACAATATGAGTCAATCCAATTAGGTGGGAGTTTCCCTGCACCGCGAGTCAGTGCTGCAGCCTGAACTCACACATTGAACTGCTAGTACTTATGATTAAATTCGGCAAGAAATCGGGATGCAAGGGGTGTGAGTCAGGATGCCATTGCTGGAATTGAAACATTGGGGGTCATTCCGAGTTGTTCGCTCGTTATTTTTTTTTTTCGCGACGGAGCGATTAGTCGCAAATGCGCATGCGCAATGTCCGCAGTGCGACTGCGCCAAGTAAATTTGCTATGCAGTTAGGAATTTTACTCACGGTTTTTTCTTCGTTCTGGTGATCATAATGTGATTGACAGGAAGTGGGTGTTTCTGGGCGGAAACTGGCCGTTTTATGGGTGTGTGCGAAAAAACGCTACCGTTTCTGGGAAAAACGCGGGAGTGGCTGGAGAAACGGAGGAGTGTCTGGGCGAACGCTGGGTGTGTTTGTGACGTCAAACCAGGAACGACAAGCACTGAACTGATCGCAGATGCCGAGTAAGTTTGAAGCTACTCAGAAACTGCTAAGAGGAGTGTAATCGCAATTTTGAGAATCTTTCGTTCGCAATTTTACTATGCTAAGATTCACTCCCAGTAGGCGGCGGCTTAGCGTGTGTAAAGCTGCTAAAAGCAGCTTGCAAGCGAACAACTCGGAATGAGGGCCATTGTGGCAACAGCAACTCTCTACATTTAATTGAATTGACCCCATAGATGCAAATACAATTTAAGTGCTTCATCTGTGACTTAAAACCAAGATTACATTGTACTGAACACTTGTTTTGCAAAAATAAATTATGTTTAATATTCTGATAGGTACTTATTCCTGTACTCTCTGGCTATTTACTGTAATGCGTATACATTCTTTATTGCAATTTTTAGCATCTTTTGTACTCACAGTCAAGTCATAGCTATCAAATTCCTGGCACATCTGTTCTTGTTACTTGCATAGGGAGGGAAGTGCATTTGCTATGCAGAGCTAGTTTCTCAGAATAAGTAATATGCAACTTTTTTCCGGTAGTATTTTGCTATTAAATTTGAGTCCAAATCTAAATAAGGTCCTTAATGTTAATACACTTAGAAAATATACCTACAGTACAGTATGTCAATGTAATTTTCCAGAATATTAAAGCTAACAGGAATTATTCATATATAATTCCTAAGTGTTTGCCCTCTTATATTTTAATAAAAAATATCATATGGTAACAGTCTTTTTAAAAGCAAGTGTATAAACTGAAATATCCTGTTTCTTTGTGATTTTAGTGTCATACATTTATCTTTACAACTAGCCTCTCTGACAAATGCAGTAATTGTGAGAAAGATCTGAATGAACACTCATTTGGAGGCTTTGCCTATGTATTAGGAAACAGCTGAGCCTCTTCCACATATTAGGCATCATATAGGACTGATAACGGTATACAACCACATATTTCTAAAAGAAGGAATTTTGCTCCATATAGGCATATTGCACACTCCTATTGTCATCATGTTGGTTACAACACACTGCCTGTGTAAAACAAATCCTGGTTTGATGCCAGAACTCATTCTGGAATGTTCAGGTTTCAATGTGGATTTTTCTAGTTATGCTCCATTAATGAGCTTTAAACGTCACATTAAAAATTCTGAATATTGCCATCTATAAGCAATGCAAATGTTATGCCATATGACACAAATCATGGAACACATTCACATTCTGTCTGCATACTGTATATCCCTTGACACTTACAATATTTCGTTTTTGTAATTAAGACACATACAATATGGTTGCAAAATTACTATGATATAATAATTCATAGGAATGCATCAACACATCCCAATCCACACTTAATCCAGGCACAAAAAGTTGTACTTCTCAAAACATGCCACATTTCTATCTGAGCAGTCTCGGAATATGCAAATGTCTTCGTGTGGAGCAGGGGGGCCCTGTGCACACTCCGGGTGGGCCACTTCTCTGTATGGCGCAGTAGTCTGCGGCATTGTGTAGGTCTCCGGAAAGCAGCGTCCATTTTGGGTATGATTTTTGCTGCGGCTGCAGCACGCGGGTCTCCGGAATGGTAAGTATTAAAATATGGGTGCAGTGAGTGTGGTGTGGGCCCTGTGCACTGCACACTGAGCACCCATTATAGAAACGCCAATGGTGGGGAGTCACAGTGTGAGAAATATGGCTTCTGCATTCTGACCCTCTTAGTCATTATTTTCTAATTGTGCTCACAATTTAATGACACATTAATATGATAACTAGAAAGCACTAATACCGTGTAAAATATTTCCATATGAAACAAAACTGAAATAAAATTTAAACTCCATGGTTTGACAACTATAATAGTGTATAGAATTGAAATAAACTCAACTGTCAGGTTGATACAATAAAGAGAAACATTTTCAAGCAATTATTTCTGTAGTAGTACTATGCACATCACT
Source organism: Pseudophryne corroboree (assembly GCF_028390025.1). Taxonomy (NCBI): domain Eukaryota; kingdom Metazoa; phylum Chordata; class Amphibia; order Anura; family Myobatrachidae; genus Pseudophryne; species Pseudophryne corroboree. Next base: position 238,507,481 of record NC_086452.1, read on the forward strand.
CACAGATACAAAGCGATATATTAAACTAAGACAGAACAATGCAGTAGGTTCTCTATCTATACGTAAAATAATTTGTAAAGAAGTTTTTTGAGTGAATGTGAATGACTGGCTTTATGCTTTTTTTGCCCTATTCATCAAACTGTTAATGACATTGAAGTTTGTTTTTAGAGGGTTGCAGTGATTTTTCTCTATACATAAATCAAAAGTCAATCTCCAATAAACACCATGGACGGGATTTTATGGGGTCCGAGGTCTCCTGAGGTGTGGGATGCCAGAGGTTCTTATTTAAAGGGATAATCACTTACAAGGAAAACCATACCTTGTAAGTGATCGTCCCCTTTAAAAAAGTTTGGCCAGCATCACGCATCTCCGGTGATCTCGGGATCCATTACATACCGCAAAATATCATCATAACTATGATAGTTAGGTCAAGGGCATCAAAATACAAAATATAGTATTTATTCTGGTTATGTGGAAAACTAAATACAAAATGTACATAAAGGCAATCTGACTATATATTAGTTTCAGAACCCTTAATTTAAGGAGTCAATTTATGAAAGTCTCTAAATAATTTGAAAACATCTGCTTTTTTTAGTAGGCTCATGGAACAAATAAGTAAAATAGTTATTTATTAAAATGATCAAATATAACTAGCATTGACAAAACTTTCACTATCCCCATAGTTCTTTATGAGGGTGGCAATATGGGGCTAATTAACAACATATATTTAAATGACCACACGAACAACCAAAAATGAATCAATGCTTATTATAAACTCAAAAACTGAATAATAATCATGCCAATATAAAATATCTCAAAAGTGTATAACAAAAATTCTTATTGGACTCATTAACTTCTGGTCGTCTCTGCAGGTCACCATGTAACAACCAATGTCATAAGTTAAAATGTCCATACAAGATAATAAAGGTGCTATTATAGCAGGTGATATTATTTAACCACAGTTTGTCTCCAATAAGGGACTGTCCCAAAGCTCACATCCTAGACACTTATTTGAACATTCCTTATGTACAACCACTTTATTCCATTTTATACCTACCCCAAAGATAAGTCCAGTTTTTGGCACAAATTCCCTCTCACACACACCGGCAGGATCAATTTGGTTAAAATGGTATTCCAACCAAAATTCCTCTTTGTTTTCCAGCAATCCCCTATTTATCTCCCAGCATTCTTGTTTCAGGAAGCAAATTGCCTCCTTGTTTCTCTGGTCTGGATGGACCGACATTAATTTAACATTCTCACCAAATCTAGATTCACAGTAGGTTAGGCGTAACCACATTTTCATTTTTATGTGGTACAGATGTGGCTCTGGTTGCAGTGTTACTGTGATGATGCTCTTCACACCCTATTAGTTTCTTAGTCAGCCCCTGCGCACACACCTTTGCAATCTCTATTAACTGGTACACTACCTCGCTTGGGACTATTGTTAATTATTCAAGCTGTTAAAATTTGGGTCATAGTTACTCTATAACCTAGTCCTGAGGCTGCGCCTCCATCCCCCTGCCTCATGCCTTGAACATCTCTGCTTTGCTTACATACTGCCATTAGGCTATCTCCCGCTTGCTTGCACCACATGTCATCTGTCTGTCACCCCTACCCACTAGATTGTGAGCTTTTCAGAGCAGGTTCCTCTTTCCACTTGTTGTCAAAGCCTCTTCTCGACACATTTCACTCGCAGCTCTCTCCTACTCAGTGACCATCTTTACAGGCTTTTTCTCCTGCTGGTAAAGGCTCTTCTCTATCTATGGCCGCCAGCCCCAAGTAGTACGATGATTACGCCCTTGCTACTTACATCTTAGCTGTATTATGTTTTAAGAATTGTGGTGCTCTTTGTTACCTGTACTCTATTTTTGTTATTTATTTACTGTAATGCTAAGTTTGTCTCCCTGTACTGTCCTTTGTATGGCACTGCGAAACACTAGTGGCACCCTATAAATAAAATGTAATAATAATAATAAAATATTACAGACCCAGGGTATAGACTCTAGCACTCTGTTAAGGAATTGTAGGTTGCCGACTGAACTTTCCACCCTTCAGACCAGAGTGGTGGGAGCGGGGTGACCGGGGTGTATCGATGTTGGGTCACTTATATAACAAACATGTTCTGAAACCTTTTTTTACTGTAATGTAACAAATATGGACTTATTTTTCTGATATCTTTAACTCTGATATGCCTTAGCGACTAGTTCTTGGATGGGTCCTCTTTTATTTAAGATTCTCCACTGAAACTTACTCTCTCTTCTCTCGCTTCTCTTAAAACCATTTCTTGTCTATACTCCTTCCTCCTGAATGATCATCACTCAATGGACTTTCTGCAACTTAGATGCAGCTGGGAAATAGATTTGGTATCCCCTCAGATAGGGCCTATGTGATGATTTGTGGAATATTCCACTTACATGTTCGTGGAAATCTACTACCTCTATTAGATTTAAACATGCGGTATTCAGCTGTTCCTTTTGCATAAAACTATCTTAACCCTGTTAGGTTGCTGAGGTTTGGGGGGGGGGGGGCTACTGCTGACTGTACTGTCTTATGACCCTCAAGGCACCTTCTGGCATCTATTATCGGGATGCTCTATGGTTAATTTGTATTGATGTAATATGAAACAGGCAGTTTCATGTACAGGCATTTCCACATCTATTCTTATGCCTGTAGTGTGTCCTATTGGAGTATTAGATGCAGAGATCCTAGACAGATAACAGTTCGCAATATGTTATAAATCTGTGTATCCTAGCCAAGGTTTGCATTGCATGCTCACAGATGGCATCTACAGCACCTACATTCAATGCCTGGGTTTCTTTGGTCAATATCACCATCACTCATAAAAAAATACTTATATGTTTCTCGGGGTGTAGTAGGGCCGGCATACAGACAGCTAGCCAAGCACAAATGAGCCCCTTGTGGGCTCGCTGCGCTAACCATGCTGCGGGCATGGTAGTGCTCCACGCTCTCTATTCTCCCTCCAGTGAGGTCGTGGAACCCCAAGAGGGAGAAAAGGTGTCGGTATGCCAGCTGTTGGGATTCCGGCACCGGTATACTGTGCGCAGGGATCCCGACAGCCGGCAAACTGAAGACCACCCCTATCTCAAAATGCTGAGTCCAAATTTGGGCCAATTTGGGGTAGGTGGCAGCAATCTATGTACTCTAAATATCCAGCTCAGGGCTAATGACTAACCTCACCCCCAGCTCTTTACTACTTCTCAAACTGAGATGCTGAATGGTGACTTGCCAATATATTTGAATATTGCTGTTTTGCTGTTACAGATAGTAAGATGTACTAAACATTGGAGAGTGATACAGTGGAAAGAGATAAAGTATCAGCCAATCAGCTCCTAATTGTAAGAGTCTGTGTTTGAAAAATCACTGTTAGGAGCTGAGAGTTACTGTATACATGGATATGATTCTGTATAGAATTATATGTGTTTTCACTATCTGTACTACATTACTGTATGTACAGGTATTGCATTATTTTTTCGTCAGATGAGTTTATGTACTGAGACCATACACTGTTTCTTTGTATTATTTTTTGTTTAAATACTGTTTTTGCTTTGTTTTTGTTTATTGTATTGTCAAAAAACATTAAAAAGTACTCAATCAAAACAAAAATGCATTAAACATAATGGAACAATTAAATTAGTATGATGATCTATAAACCCCAAGGCTGGAACAGGTTGTGTTTAAAATGTCATTATTTTATAGTTTCCGTTTTATGATTGTGTGTGGTTTCGGATTGTTAACCTAGTGCCATGTAGGGGTGGAGTCTGGGTGTGTCTTCATGTTTATAGTAAGGGATTGGTTTGTAATATCTGTTTTCTGAATTTCCCTCCCATATTTGGTACAATATATGGATTTGTCAGTTTTGTTGTAGTTGATGAGAAAGAACGGCAGATCACTATCCATCTCTCCACATTGGTAAGGTGTGCTCCTATTCAGTATACTGGGTAGTCTGACTTCACCTTATTCGGGTCAGAAGCTCCACATGACCATGTGGCCTTTGTATGTGTCAGTGGTATGACAGTCAGAGACCACTCAATTCTTTGCCATCATTGTTAGGGCAATTGGCCCATGCAAATGTTCTTCAAAGTGAGCTTGCATTAACATTAATATTACATGTGGCAATTGACAACTCACTGTAAAGCCCCCCCAAAAATCAGTGGCTATTACATTCCTACCTTTTTCTTGTAGCTGAAAAACTCAAACAGACAATTCCAGTTCTACTTCTTTCTTTCTTTCTGCTTTCTACTATAATGCTGTTTATCCTTATAATTTTTTTTTCATCACTGATGTTTCTTGTTCTCATTTTTTTTTCTTTTGCTTTACCTTCCCAAATATTTTATTTTACACTAAAATGTGTTAAATCCTATGGGAAGGAACTGAGAACATATTTTGAAATACAATCCTTTAGTCCCAAATGATCATCTTTAGCCTGTCCCAAGGTTCTGTTTGTGTTGACGTCACAAACCAGACAATGAAACATGTTGTAATGATTTCTACTTTGTATCAGTTGCAGCAGAGTATCTTGAGTGTTTCTCTGCCCTTGTAGGTGTACCACAAATATTTATTTTCTGATGCCCAGTATTTTTTACATAAAGTAAATCAAACAAATAGTTTATTTGATTTGTGATTTAATTTTATAAAGTACAGCTATTCTTCTTTTGTCTAACTTTCAAAATCGGGGTCAAGTAATTCTTATGGACATTTCAAATATTAAGAATTTGTGTTTCTTCAAGTATATATTTAAAATAGTTGTAACAGTGTTTACAGGTCATGCTTCTCTTATCATTGTTGGTACAACCCCTCTGCAGGCTGCAGAGGAGGGGTTATGGTTAGGACATGGGGACGGAGGCTTAAGGTTTAGGCACTAATAGGAGGGGGTTCAGGTTAGGCACTAAGCGTTGAGGGTAAGGGTAGGCTGTGAGGGAGGGTTTATTGTTAGGCACCACTTGGGAGGGTTAGGGTTAGGCTGTGTGTAGGTGGAGAGGAGGGTTAGGGACAGGCTATGTGTTGGTGGAGGGGAGGGTTAGGGGGGCAGAGAGGGAGGGTTAGAACACTTACCAACAATGTGTCGGGATTCTGCGCATCAGGATGCCACTGTCAGTATCAGTATCAGTACAGACCACCAGCATCCCAAGCACTGAGATCCCGATACCATCTCGTTACTTGTATATGTTGCACGCTAAATAACTATTTATCAAAAGATCCATCTACATTGCACACATATCCGTTTTGAAATGTTGCCATGACCTCATTATCTTATTTTCTGATTCAATCCATAAGAATTGATAATATGCAAAATCAAATTTTTTAATGAAAATCCAAGTGATCATGTAGTTTTTTATGAGTGATCAAGTAAAAAAGAACATAAGCTGTGTGTATTTTGATTTATGGGTGCATTTGACACAATATTCTTTTAGCACCAGTTTGGCAGGCCCCACAGATGTCTTCTATGTGCTTTTGGAAAGGGAGGAGGGAATTTTGTGACATCCTGATTGCCTGTCCTGTTGTACCAAACATGATATAGTTGTCACATGCATCCCCGTCCTCACCAGACACAGAAGCGCAAAAAAAGGGAAGAAAGGGGGTTCGGAATGCCCTAAAGTGGTGCACACAATCTTATATTAAAATATAACTTTTATTATTATATATAATAAAACCAGCGAATTTTAAGAAAAAAGGTAAGAGAGTGTAAATAAGATAGAAATTGTGATTAAAATTGAAAAAGCTGCGCACTAGACGTCATCCGTATAGTTCCTAAATTCTAATATTGGAACAATGAAGAGTGTCCTAGAGGTATATGCTTTCTCTATAACTGTATATCTGTTATTCTAAACTCCTAGAATAAGTGTCTCAATTTTTCAAGTCCCTCTCGGGATATGTACTCTGAGACCGTTATGGAAACAGGACTCCTATTTTCTTAATATATAATAGTAACAAAATGATATTAGTGCTCCAATGGTTTGCTGTGTTAAATAATAAACATAATGAAATGATCTTCCAACAATGTGTGTTATGTTTTTATTGTATCACTGGAATGATAACATAATTCTTAGGCTTCAATTGTACCACAGAGGCATCTGTATATTCTCAGTTCATTTGATACTTTGACATCCACTGTGAATGAGTCATGTGTGTAGTGATACAATTGTAACACATGCAGGAGAAACAGCAGGTGTCTGATTCTCAGATTGAACTCTAACAGCCTTATGGTTCTTGGCTGTTTATGTCTGACAATCTAATCTCAGTTTAATTGTGACAATTGTAACACATGCAGGAGAAACAGCAGATGTCTGATTCTCAGATTAAACTCTAACAGCCTTAAGGTTCTTGGCTGTTTATGCCTGACAATCTAATCTCAGTTTAATTGTGACATGAGGATGGACTTATTTGCAGCTCACGTCGCTGCTTATCACAATGGGTTAAACTTTCCCCGTCACAGTGTTGATTGGTGATTAATATTCACCTTAACACAGTATTAATTAGGCACTTTCCCCTCGGAATCACTATAATGTTATACTGTATTCGCTCCTAAATTATTCATAAAGGAGCATTCAAAGTTTATTCTTTTGAATTAGATTGAGACAGAGATAGAGCAGGCTTATTGGATAGCAATTAGGCATTCATTAAGCATGTGAACCATGTCACTGATGCCCCAGTATATATGCAGTCCTTTGAACAGTGCTTTATAGTATAAGTATACTGTTTATGTTAAAACTGAGTACTGCATCTATAAGGACATTAATTAAAGGTATTTACTACATGTCATTAGTTCTGCTCAGTAACTTTCAATGCACACAATAGAGTTACATATATTTCTCAATTAAGCTGTTTCCTACTCAAGGAGCACTTGATATATCCTTCACTATGCACACTGAATTTCACAATGCACACTGGAGTCTGGTATCTGACAAGACTGTTTCCTATTTCCCTGCAATTTGCATGGGATGACACTCCTCATATGGTTATATCCTTCCTAATCTAACATGATATGGAGACTGTCTAAGATGCGCAGCTAGCCTGACGCACGCTTCGCTGTTTGCTTCATCAGAGGCAGAACCAGATTGCCTCCAGGTTCTCCCCTAAATACCGGCAATTGCCGTGATCCGCCAATCAGAATTCTTTATCCTGATGTCATCATCGATGACATGACAGGGGTCCGCCCATCGACGTGTAAATCATGTGATCGGCCCATGTCGATCCTCCCTGTCTCCTTACGTCCCTGCATCACTAGTCCAGGGAGTCTCAATCAATCACAATGTGGCAGGCTGGATCGTATGTAGACTCGATTACACGAGTGCCTATTCATGCTGTGATAGCTCCGATCAAAGGATATGCTGCTTAAAGTGTCTTTTCCATAAAGCAATACATATCCCTGCAAAAATCTTTTTATTTAGACATATATGCCTGATTCCCTTGTCCACTGACTGTATTGAACATTTCACATGGTGGATAAGTGGAGTGATTAGGGAAGTTTTTAAATAAGTTTTAAATAATAATCAATTCCTTATTCCTTTTTATTGATAAATGATTAATGTACTTCTAGGGATAATAATAAATAATAAAAAATATATAATAATACATAAATTAAAATATAGTATAATGTGAATCCTTTACCAAAAAGGTGTCCGTGTCTATGTATATCTCTCTCAGTCTATAGTTGTATTTTATTAATATAAGGAGAATATATATATATATATATATATATATATATATACCCATTCTGAAATAATGACACTAATCTTTGGGATGCTGATAAATATTCATGGGACATATCTATGTATTGTATTATGATTCAACCAACCAAATGGACTGTGATACCAAGGAAGCCCTTAGTTAATGTAAAATAACATAATTTTACATTATTTAATTCTATTAAATTTTGGACAGTCTCAATTAGAATAACCAAACAGGGGGAGTGAACATAAAAGCAGAAAGAGGGATGTGTGATCTTAGAAGGTAATCAACAGATAATTTCGTCCGTTGAATAGTGTGGGGACCTGCAGATGTTCAGATGTGTCTCTGAATTGTCACAACGTGATATACGGTCTCCTATCCCCGATGTCTTCAATCAGTGCATGTGTAATAAATTCTACATGCTAAAAAGGAATGTGATAAGTGTGAGAAATAAAAATAATTAATAAATAATGTGAAATAAATATTGTATGTAGTGTTAGTGCTCCTCCTCTCGTGAAAATTTGTGAGTGATATCTTGCATCTTTGGGGTAGCTGCAGAAACAGTGATTCCAACTTGTGCCTCGATAAAATATAAGGGAATGATATCATAATTCTATAATTAAGAACAAATAAGTGATGAGAACTCAAATGTGACAAAGAATAAAAAAATTAATAAAAACTGTGAACTAACTCGTGCAAAGTGAAGAATTATGTGGTGAATAGGAATAAAAGAAATAAATATGTTAGAGTATTCTTATGTACATTTGTGGATATTCCACTCTACTATTAAAATACATAATTCAAATGATCAATAATGGATCCAAAATCGCAAAATCAATGGGCCCCCTTTGGTATGTTCTGATCTAAGGTCTCTTATACCATTCAGTGATATTGGGGAGCACTCCCTAGATAGTGGGGAGGACCTTTCAGGTATGTATGATGTTGTTTAATACCCTACGAGTATGGATATCCAAAATTCATGAATTGTATATGAATTCTAGGGCTTCTCTCTAGATTACAGAAAAGAAGTGTATGTATTTTCTTCATTCAAACCCTTAGGTATAAGGGTATCCATCAAGAAGATCAGCCTGGTTTCCTGTTTGAGAAGTTCCCGATCAATATCACCTCCTCTGATATTTAGGGTAATTCTCTTCATACCAAAGGCTACCAGACCCCTGGAATTGCCTTGGTGATGTTTCAGAAAATGTCGCGCTACTGGTGTGAGTGTCTTCATCAGTTCCTTATCTCTCCTGGCGTTTCTTATATTCCCAAGATGCTCGAGTAGTCTTTTCTTCAGAGGCCTCTTAGTTTTCCCTATGTAGCTCTTGTTACATGGGCATCTTAAATTGTATATCACGGCAGGGGTTTCACAGTTGATGTACTCTCCAATGCGCCAAACCCTGTCAAATTTGTCCGTATATTCCATTGTGTGGACCATGATCGAACATGCCTTGCAAGTACCACATTTATTGGATCCTTTTTTGTTGTATAGGGGTTTCTTAACAGTTTCCAAGTGGCTCTGGACTAATATATCTCTGAGGTTTTTAGATCTTCTCCAATTCACTGTGATACCTTCCCCCAGAATTGTTTCCAAATCTGGATCGGTCCTGAGAATTTCATAGTGTTTCTGTAAGATCTCCCGAACATCCTGCCACTCCTGGCAGAAGGTACCTATGAATCTTACTTTCTCCTCTTCCTTCTTTTTCGTCTTAGGCGTGAGTAGTTGGTCTCTTGTGTACGTTCTTGTTTCGTGATAAGCTTGTTTGACTGATCTCTTACTGTATCCACGGGACTCCAATCTATTGCTTAGTTGTTTGGCCCTCAATTGGAAAGTGTCTTTTTCAGAGCAATTCCTCTTCATACGTAAGAACTCCCCTTTTGGCAGTCCTTTTATTACTGACGGGTGGTGGGAGCTTTCATGATGTAATATACTATTTGTTGCAGTTTTTTTACGAAAAAGATCTGAAGAGATATGTCCATCTGCTTCCAAGGTCAGTGTAACATCTAAAAAAATTAACCTTTTTCTCATCCATTTCATATGTGAGTTTTAGATTCAGATTGTTTGAATTGAGCTTCTGCATGAATTTCATAAATGTCGATTTGTCTCCTCCCCAAATTATGAGGAGGTCATCTATATACCTCATCCACATGTGTATGTGGGTGGTATATGGGTCATTCTCCTCGCAGAACACAATGTCCCTCTCCCACCACCCCAGGTACAGGTTAGCGTACGTGGGCGCACACGTAGTCCCCATCGCAGTCCCCTGTACCTGGAGGTAGAAGTCGCCGTCGCAAACGAAATAGTTCTTGGTCAGGACAAAACGTAAGAGGGTGATCAAGAAATTATTAAAATCACTCTTTTGGTCCATATTCAAAAAGTATCGGACCGCCTGGATCCCAAATTCATGTTTAATGCTCGTGTACAAGCTTTCGACGTCACAAGTTATCAGCCATGTGCCGGAATTGAATACCATATCTTGAATTTTGCTGAGGACGTCAAGAGTGTCCCTTGTATATGATGGTAATCCTATGACGTATTCCCTCAGATGTAGATCTAGGTATTCACTAGCCTTCTCCGTCAAGCTGCCTATTCCCGACACAATGGGTCTGCCCGGTGGATTGACCTCATCCTTGTGAATTTTAGGAAGTAGGTATAGGGTAGGTATCTTGGGATTTTCAGAATATAGGAAGTCAAAATCTTTCTTGGGAATGATGCCACTGTCTTTTGCTCTCTGAATTGTTCTGTTGTAAATCTCTTGATAATCCTGAGTGGGATTAAAAGTAAGTTTTTTATAACAGAGTTTGTCCCCTAATTGCCTCTTAATTTCTTTTGTGTATTTCTCCCATGGCCAGAGCACAACATTACCCCCTTTGTCAGAGGGCTTAATAATTGTGTCTTTCCATTGTTGTATCTCATTAAGGGCCTTCCTCTGTTGGATATTAAGATTTTGTGGATATTTTCCCTTTCTTTTGGATATTTCTAGTTTGTCTAGATCCTGGCTCACCAGGTCCACAAAGACTTTCACAGGTGGACAGATATGAAAGTCTGGGGAGAAGGTAGATCTTTTCTTAAGGATAACTCCTGACTTGCTCGGTATGGGTTCTATTTCCAGAGTTTGTTGTACTGATGTCGCTATGTCAGATTGATTCCCTTCTAGTTCTTCTAGGATGGAGGGGAAAGTGCCTAATTAATACTGTGTTAAGGTGAATATTAATCACCAATCAACACTGTGACGGGGAAAGTTTAACCCATTGTGATAAGCAGCGACGTGAGCTGCAAATAAGTCCATCCTCATGTCACAATTAAACTGAGATTAGATTGTCAGGCATAAACAGCCAAGAACCTTAAGGCTGTTAGAGTTTAATCTGAGAATCAGACATCTGCTGTTTCTCCTGCATGTGTTACAATTGTCACAATTAAACTGAGATTAGATTGTCAGACATAAACAGCCAAGAACCATAAAGCTGTTAGAGTTCAATCTGAGAATCAGACACCTGCTGTTTCTCCTGCATGTGTTACAATTGTATCACTACACACATGACTCATTCACAGTGGATGTAACAGTATCAAATGAACTAAGAATATACAGATGCCTCTGTGGTACAATTGAAGCCTAAGAATTACGTTATACCAATGCAAATTGCAGGGAAATAGGAAACAGTCTTGTCAGATACCAGACTCCAGTGTGCATTGTGAAATTCAGTGTGCATAGTGAAAGATATATCAAGTGCTCCTTGAGTAGGAAACAGCTTAATTGAGAAATATATGTAACTCTATTGTGTGCATTGAAAGTTACTGAGCAGAATTAATGACATGTAGTAAATACCTTTAATTAATGTCCTTATAGATGCAGTACTCAGTTTTAACATAAACAGTATACTTATACTATAAAGCACTGTTCAAAGGACTGCATATATACTGGGGCATCAGTGACATGGTTCACATGCTTAATGAATGCCTAATTGCTATCCAACAAGCCTGCTCTATCTCTGTCTCAATCTAATTCAAAAGAATAAACTTTGAATGCTCCTTTATGATCAATTTAGGAGCGAATACAGTATAACATTATAGTGATTCCGAGGGGAAAGTGCCTAATTAATACTGTGTTAAGGTGAATATTAATCACCAATCAACATTGTGACGGGGAAAGTTTAACCCATTGTGATAAGCAGCGACGTGAGCTGCAAATAAGTCCATCCTCATGTCACAATTAAACTGAGATTAGATTGTCAGGCATAAACAGCCAAGAATCATAAGGCTGTTAGAGTTTAATCTGAGAATCAGACATCTGCTATCTCTCCTGTATGTGTTACAATTGTCACAATTAAACTGAGATTAGATTGTCAGACATAAACAGCCAAGAACCATAAGGCTGTTAGAGTTCAATCTGAGAATCAGACACCTGCTGTTTCTCCTGCATGTGTTACAATTGTATCACTACACACATGACTCATTCACAGTGGATGTCACAGTATCAAATGAACTGAGAATATACAGATGCCTCTGTGGTACAATTGAAGCCTAAGAATTATGTTATCATTCCAGTGATACAATAAAAACATAACACACATTGTTGGAAGATCATTTCATTATGTTTATTATTTAACACAGCAAACCATTGGAGCACTAATATCATTTTGTTACTATTATATATTAAGAAAATAGGAGTCCTGTTTCCATAACGGTCTCAGAGTACATATCCCGAGAGGGACTTGAAAAATTGAGACACTTATTCTAGGAGTTTAGAATAACAGATATACAGTTATAGAGAAAGCATATACCTCTAGGACACTCTTCATTGTTCCAATATTAGAATTTAGGAACTATACGGATGACGTCTAGTGCGCAGCTTTTTCAATTTTAATCACAATTTCTATCTTATTTACACTCTCTTACCTTTTTTCTTAAAATTAGCTGGTTTTATTATATATAATAATAAAAGTTATATTTTAATATAAGATTGTGTGCACCACTTTAGGGCATTCCGAACCCTCTTTCTTCCCTTTTTTTGTGCAGATTTATTTTGCCTGTGGTAGCACCCCCTAAACTGTCATGAATAAGACAGATGTGTTTGGGACAAAATAAATAAGGGGTCATTTTCATAGAAGCTATTCAACCTGTGCGACCAGTACTACAGTCACTAGCTCTCTTTTGTGGGTTATCCCACGCCTTTCTCTGGATAGTCTGCACGGTTATACAAAACTTTAGTGACAATATCAGTCAATCTATATTATCGAATTGTTATTGAAGAGGAGATAAATCCCCCTCTTCTAAACCAGATTGCAATTAGGTTTATACCCTACACGAATCCGACTATATACTTCTGATTATAAATAATCAGACGTGACATGGCGAGTTTCAGTCTGAGCCGTGATCTTAATGATAGACAGGCTAGACTAAAAACCAACACAGATAGCCTATTCGACACAGAAATGGCAAATGCAAATACACTTGAGGGTGATTGGATGAACGATCTATTCCAGCTCAAACAAACCCTAATAAAACAAACCAAGACCTTCTGGAACAAACTAACATTTGAAAACTACATAAAATTGGCTATAACACCACGGGGTTTAAGACCAAGAGTATTCCCTGCCTTTGAACTGGCAACGGAAACATTAAAAAATGAATGGGAGAAGACTCTGACAACTTGCTTCCTGAACTTGATCAATATACTGATTAAACATGATGATTTGGTATTGGAGAGATGTACACAAGAAATCTCAAACCTTGGAGAGAAATTAAAAAATTATGAAAGTCTAGAAAAGTTCCAAACAACATATGACAAGTACAAAAAAGAAATTGAGGGTATTGAGAAAGAGATCATTAGCCGGAAGAAAGGCAAAATGCAAAGAGATAAAAATGATTTCCTCACGCAGAATATCTACAAATGGACACACATGAGGAAGAAACCCATGACAGAAAGAAATACGGGATACACAACATCAGAGGTAGAGTCATCAGAGAACGAATCCTCACAAGATCAATCATTCTCCCGTAAACAACAAAGGGATTTTTTAGGGGCTACCCCCAGAGAAATCAGGGAGACTATAGGACAGGGTTCAAGAGGATCAGAAGGGGTAAGAAAAAGAAAGAAGGGACCAAAGGACTGGAAGGAAGATTACAGAGACTCCAGGAGATACAGAAGATAGACACTGGTGATTCCCTTAGGATCATCAACTTGACTGATAAAATACTTACCTCACCACAAATAGAAATACTCAATAAGGGTCTCTCTTTCTCTCCTACCCAATCATTTGACAGGTTTAATATGGAGAAGGATCTCAACCTCTTTGCCCGTAAAATACTCCTAAAAAAATTATTTCTGAAAAAGTCGGAATATAGGGAACTGGGAATTTTTCCTGAAGAATTAACCCATGAAGATTCCGAAGCTCTGTCCATCCTGGAAGAACTAGAAGGGAATCAATCTGACATAGCGACATCAGTACAACAAACTCTGGAAATAGAACCCATACCGAGCAAGTCTGGAGTTATCCTTAAGAAAAGATCTACCTTCTCCCCAGACTTTCATATCTGTCCACCTGTGAAAGTCTTTGTGGACCTGGTGAGCGAGGATCTAGACAAACTAGAAATATCCAAAAGAAAGGGAAAATATCCACAAAATCTTAATATCCAACAGAGGGAGGCCCTTAATGAGATACAACAATGGAAAGACACCATTATTAAGCCCTCTGACAAAGGGGGTAATGTTGTGCTCTGGCCACGGGAGAAATACACAAAAGAAATTAAGAGGCAATTAGGGGACAAACTCTGTTATAAAAAACTTACTTTTAATCCCACTCAGGATTATCAAGAGATTTACAACAGAACAATTCAGAGAGCAAAAGACAGTGGCATCATTCCCAAGAAAGATTTTGACTTCCTATATTCTGAAAATCCCAAGATACCTACCCTATACCTACTTCCTAAAATTCACAAGGATGAGGTCAATCCACCGGGCAGACCCATTGTGTCGGGAATAGGCAGCTTGACGGAGAAGGCTAGTGAATACCTAGATCTACATCTGAGGGAATACGTCATAGGATTACCATCATATACAAGGGACACTCTTGACGTCCTCAGCAAAATTCAAGATATGGTATTCAATTCCGGCACATGGCTGATAACTTGTGACGTCGAAAGCTTGTACACGAGCATTAAACATGAATTTGGGATCCAGGCGGTCCGATACTTTTTGAATATGGACCAAAAGAGTGATTTTAATAATTTCTTGATCACCCTCTTACGTTTTGTCCTGACCAAGAACTATTTCGTTTGCGACGGCGACTTCTACCTCCAGGTACAGGGGACTGCGATGGGGACTACGTGTGCGCCCACGTACGCTAACCTATACCTGGGGTGGTGGGAGAGGGACATTGTGTTCTGCGAGGAGAATGACCCATATACCACCCACATACACATGTGGATGAGGTATATAGATGACCTCCTCATAATTTGGGGAGGAGACAAATCGACATTTATGAAATTCATGCAGAAGCTCAATTCAAACAATCTGAATCTAAAACTCACATATGAAATGGATGAGAAAAAGGTTAATTTTTTTAGATGTTACACTGACCTTGGAAGCAGATGGACATATCTCTTCAGATCTTTTTCGTAAAAAAACTGCAACAAATAGTATATTACATCATGAAAGCTCCCACCACCCGTCAGTAATAAAAGGACTGCCAAAAGGGGAGTTCTTACGTATGAAGAGGAATTGCTCTGAAAAAGACACTTTCCAATTGAGGGCCAAACAACTAAGCAATAGATTGGAGTCCCGTGGATACAGTAAGAGATCAGTCAAACAAGCTTATCACGAAACAAGAACGTACACAAGAGACCAACTACTCACGCCTAAGACGAAAAAGAAGGAAGAGGAGAAAGTAAGATTCATAGGTACCTTCTGCCAGGAGTGGCAGGATGTTCGGGAGATCTTACAGAAACACTATGAAATTCTCAGGACCGATCCAGATTTGGAAACAATTCTGGGGGAAGGTATCACAGTGAATTGGAGAAGATCTAAAAACCTCAGAGATATATTAGTCCAGAGCCACTTGGAAACTGTTAAGAAACCCCTATACAACAAAAAAGGATCCAATAAATGTGGTACTTGCAAGGCATGTTCGATCATGGTCCACACAATGGAATATACGGACAAATTTGACAGGGTTTGGCGCATTGGAGAGTACATCAACTGTGAAACCCCTGCCGTGATATACAATTTAAGATGCCCATGTAACAAGAGCTACATAGGGAAAACTAAGAGGCCTCTGAAGAAAAGACTACTCGAGCATCTTGGGAATATAAGAAACGCAAGGAGAGATAAGGAACTGATGAAGACACTCACACCAGTAGCGCGACATTTTCTGAAACATCACCAAGGCAATTCCAGGGGTCTGGTAGCCTTTGGTATGAAGAGAATTACCCTAAATATCAGAGGAGGTGATATTGATCGGGAACTTCTCAAACAGGAAACCAGGCTGATCTTCTTGATGGATACCCTTATACCTAAGGGTTTGAATGAAGAAAATACATACACTTCTTTTCTGTAATCTAGAGAGAAGCCCTAGAATTCATATACAATTCATGAATTTTGGATATCCATACTCGTAGGGTATTAAACAACATCATACATACCTGAAAGGTCCTCCCCACTATCTAGGGAGTGCTCCCCAATATCACTGAATGGTATAAGAGACCTTAGATCAGAACATACCAAAGGGGGCCCATTGATTTTGCGATTTTGGATCCATTATTGATCATTTGAATTATGTATTTTAATAGTAGAGTGGAATATCCACAAATGTACATAAGAATACTCTAACATATTTATTTCTTTTATTCCTATTCACCACATAATTCTTCACTTTGCACGAGTTAGTTCACAGTTTTTATTAATTTTTTTATTCTTTGTCACATTTGAGTTCTCATCACTTATTTGTTCTTAATTATAGAATTATGATATCATTCCCTTATATTTTATCGAGGCACAAGTTGGAATCACTGTTTCTGCAGCTACCCCAAAGATGCAAGATATCACTCACAAATTTTCACGAGAGGAGGAGCACTAACACTACATACAATATTTATTTCACATTATTTATTAATTATTTTTATTTCTCACACTTATCACATTCCTTTTTAGCATGTAGAATTTATTACACATGCACTGATTGAAGACATCGGGGATAGGAGACCGTATATCACGTTGTGACAATTCAGAGACACATCTGAACATCTGCAGGTCCCCACACTATTCAACGGACGAAATTATCTGTTGATTACCTTCTAAGATCACACATCCCTCTTTCTGCTTTTATGTTCACTCCCCCTGTTTGGTTATTCTAATTGAGACTGTCCAAAATTTAATAGAATTAAATAATGTAAAATTATGTTATTTTACATTAACTAAGGGCTTCCTTGGTATCACAGTCCATTTGGTTGGTTGAATCATAATACAATACATAGATATGTTCCATGAATATTTATCAGCATCCCAAAGATTAGTGTCATTATTTCAGAATGGGGATATATATATATATATATATATATATATATATATATATTCTCCTTATATTAATAAAATACAACTATAGACTGAGAGAGATATACATAGACACGGACACCTTTTTGGTAAAGGATTCACATTATACTATATTTTAATTTATGTATTATTATATATTTTTTATTATTTATTATTATCCCTAGAAGTACATTAATCATTTATCAATAAAAAGGAATAAGGAATTGATTATTATTTAAAACTTATTTAAAAACTTCCCTAATCACTCCACTTATCCACCATGTGAAATGTTCAATACAGTCAGTGGACAAGGGAATCAGGCATATATGTCTAAATAAAAAGATTTTTGCAGGGATATGTATTGCTTTATGGAAAAGACACTTTGAGCAGCATATCCTTTGATCGGAGCTATCACAGCATGAATAGGCACTCGTGTAATCGAGTCTACATACGATCCAGCCTGCCACATTGTGATTGATTGAGACTCCCTGGACTAGTGATGCAGGGACGTAAGGAGACAGGGAGGATCGACATGGGCCGATCACATGATTTACACGTCGATGGGCGGACCCCTGTCATGTCATCGATGATGACATCAGGATAAAGAATTCTGATTGGTGGATCACGGCAATTGCCGGTATTTAGGGGAGAACCTGGAGGCAATCTGGTTCTGCCTCTGATGAAGCAAACAGCGAAGCATGCGTCAGGCTAGCTGCGCATCTTAGACAGTCTCCATATCATGTTAGATTAGGAAGGATATAACCATATGAGGAGTGTCATCCCATGCAAATTGCAGGGAAATAGGAAACAGTCTTGTCAGATACCAGACTCCAGTGTGCATTGTGAAATTCAGTGTGCATAGTGAAGGATATATCAAGTGCTCCTTGAGTAGGAAACAGCTTAATTGAGAAATATATGTAACTCTATTGTGTGCATTGAAAGTTACTGAGCAGAACTAATGACATGTAGTAAATACCTTTAATTAATGTCCTTATAGATGCAGTACTCAGTTTTAACATAAACAGTATACTTATACTATAAAGCACTGTTCAAAGGACTGCATATATACTGGGGCATCAGTGACATGGTTCACATGCTTAATGAATGCCTAATTGCTATCCAATAAGCCTGCTCTATCTCTGTCTCAATCTAATTCAAAAGAATAAACTTTGAATGCTCCTTTATGAATAATTTAGGAGCGAATACAGTATAACATTATAGTGATTCCGAGGGGAAAGTGCCTAATTAATACTGTGTTAAGGTGAATATTAATCACCAATCAACACTGTGACGGGGAAAGTTTAACCCATTGTGATAAGCAGCGACGTGAGCTGCAAATAAGTCCATCCTCATGTCACAATTAAACTGAGATTAGATTGTCAGGCATAAACAGCCAAGAACCTTAAGGCTGTTAGAGTTTAATCTGAGAATCAGACATCTGCTGTTTCTCCTGCATGTGTTACAATTGTATCACTACACACATGACTCATTCACAGTGGATGTAACAGTATCAAATGAACTAAGAATATACAGATGCCTCTGTGGTACAATTGAAGCCTAAGAATTATGTTATACCAATGCAAATTGCAGGGAAATAGGAAACAGTCTTGTCAGATACCAGACTCCAGTGTGCATTGTGAAATTCAGTGTGCATAGTGAAGGATATATCAAGTGCTCCTTGAGTAGGAAACAGCTTAATTGAGAAATATATGTAACTCTATTGTGTGCATTGAAGGTTACTGAGCAGAATTAATGACATGTAGTAAATACCTTTAATTAATGTCCTTATAGATGCAGTACTCAGTTTTAACATAAACAGTATACTTATACTATAAAGCACTGTTCAAAGGACTGCATATATACTGGGGCATCAGTGACATGGTTCACATGCTTAATGAATGCCTAATTGCTATCCAACAAGCCTGCTCTATCTCTGTCTCAATCTAATTCAAAAGAATAAACTTTGAATGCTCCTTTATGATCAATTTAGGAGCGAATACAGTATAACATTATAGTGATTCCGAGGGGAAAGTGCCTAATTAATACTGTGTTAAGGTGAATATTAATCACCAATCAACATTGTGACGGGGAAAGTTTAACCCATTGTGATAAGCAGCGACGTGAGCTGCAAATAAATCCATCCTCATGTCACAATTAAACTGAGATTAGATTGTCAGGCATAAACAGCCAAGAATCATAAGGCTGTTAGAGTTTAATCTGAGAATCAGACATCTGCTATCTCTCCTGTATGTGTTACAATTGTCACAATTAAACTGAGATTAGATTGTCAGACATAAACAGCCAAGAACCATAAGGCTGTTAGAGTTCAATCTGAGAATCAGACACCTGCTGTTTCTCCTGCATGTGTTACAATTGTATCACTACACACATGACTCATTCACAGTGGATGTCACAGTATCAAATGAACTGAGAATATACAGATGCCTCTGTGGTACAATTGAAGCCTAAGAATTATGTTATCATTCCAGTGATACAATAAAAACATAACACACATTGTTGGAAGATCATTTCATTATGTTTATTATTTAACACAGCAAACCATTGGAGCACTAATATCATTTTGTTACTATTATATATTAAGAAAATAGGAGTCCTGTTTCCATAACGGTCTCAGAGTACATATCCCGAGAGGGAAATTGAGACACTTATTCTAGGAGTTTAGAATAACAGATATACAGTTATAGAGAAAGCATATACCTCTAGGACACTCTTCATTGTTCCAATATTAGAATTTAGGAACTATACGGATGACGTCTAGTGCGCAGCTTTTTCAATTTTAATCACAATTTCTATCTTATTTACACTCTCTTACCTTTTTTCTTAAAATTCGCTGGTTTTATTATATATAATAATAAAAGTTATATTTTAATATAAGATTGTGTGCACCACTTTAGGGCATTCCGAACCCTCTTTCTTCCCTTTTTTTGTGCAGATTTATTTTGCCTGTGGTAGCACCCCCTAAACTGTCATGAATAACACAGATGTGTTTGGGACAAAATAAATAAGGGGTCATTTTCATAGAAGTTATTCAACCTGTGCGACCAGTACTACAGTCACAGACACAGAAGCGGACAGAAGACCAATACACTAATCTCATAAACCTGTTGAAAAAAAACAAATAACTAAATTTATAGTATGTCTTAATTCCATTTTGTAACTATAAAATTGAGTGTCAATGACAAACCTAGAATTAGGATGTCTAGGTTCAGTAATCCTGAAATAGTGGCCATAAACACATTTTAGA
This sequence comes from Pseudophryne corroboree, assembly GCF_028390025.1. Classification (NCBI taxonomy): domain Eukaryota; kingdom Metazoa; phylum Chordata; class Amphibia; order Anura; family Myobatrachidae; genus Pseudophryne; species Pseudophryne corroboree. The sequence goes on from NC_086452.1 coordinate 238,527,962, forward strand.
TGCAGTTAACTGACTTGCCTCACAGTATCATAAACTTGAATTTCTATGCTGGATACTTTCTCCCATTTTGCTGTAACAAACAAATTTAAAAGTGACATGGAGTAATGTTAAATACATTTGTAACAAGCAGGTTATGTAGGATATAATCTTGTTTCCTAAAACTTCCAAAAGGCCATGCTTTGTGTGAATATCTGACACCTTATAATTATTATTTTAAGAATGTATTCATTTAACTGTGCATGGCTAAAATTAGCCAACAGTTTGTTGTTTTGCAAGTTCTTAAGGAAACTGTTAAAGAACCTTGCTCTAGGTGATGTTGCAGATGTACTGTAGGGGTCATTTTACTAAGCAGCGCTTTTTAAATCCGACGCATCTTTTTTTTGAAAACACATTTTATTGTATTTTCAAAGGTGAATAAAGTTTATACTCACAATGAGAGACACTCCCTGTAATAGGTAAATGTAAACCAAACAACAGGTCATATAATCAAGGAGTGATAGAGAGTAACATATACCCTTCAAACTGCGGATTTGTTAAGACAATACAGACAGACCAAAAGACGAGACAGGAACAAAAGGAATTAGAACTAGGGGGTGGGGTGGGACTAAGATAGAAAGGGAGGGGGGGGGGAGAAGGGTTCGACCAAGGATACCAGTGTACAGTGTATTATAAGCAAATGAATGACAGATGGATACAATCTTAAACTGTAAAGGAAAGGAAGCATTTGCCGGAGTATATATGTCCGTAATAGTGTAACAGATTCCAGATAATGGTACCACGCAAGGAGGTGGAATGGCAGGAGGCCTTCAGCAAACAAAGTGGGATTTTATTCTGGACCAGTCTTGGTTCCCAAAGTATAGCGAAAATGTTCGTTTTGATTGAGCGTCCAATGAGCACAGAAACGAGTCCCATTTATTGTGGCATGAGGATAGAGACAGTGGTTCATTAGGAAGCAAAGATTTCATGTCAAAATACATTAACTGGAGAAGACGAGATTTCAACTCTTGTATAGTGGGAGTCGTTTTTTTAATCCAATGAAGTAGTACTAACTTTTTTGCCAGAGTTAAAATAATGACAAGGAAGGGGATTCGTGTATGGGGGCGAGGACCCAGCACCCAACCGTCAAACCAAAATAATAAACATGCTTCAGGTGAGGGTGAGAGCGAGACATTAAGAATTTCGTTGATATAACCTATTAATTTACACCAGAATCTATATATTTTGGAACACCCCCAAAAACAGTGAAAAAACTTTGCATTAGACATAGAGCATTTCATACAGACACCTAGTTCATTACCGGACATGTTTTCCCTCTGGGCGGGAGAGATGTAGGCCCTATGAATAAATCTAAAGTGGGTCTCCTGTAAGTAGGCAGATTGCAAATGTTTAGAGTATGAGAAGTATCGGGAAAACAAGAGATCAGAGCATGTAGTGAGGGAAGGTATATCCGCGACCCAACTGCAGAGTATTTTCTTCGAAAGTAGGGTGACCTCTGGTTTAGCAGAAATGAGCCGGGGATAGATGTAATGAAGTCTGTATCCTATGGCTGAACGGGACTGTAGGAGATGGAGAATGATGTGTGTGTTGGTCGGAGGGGGGACCAGGCGGGGGAGTGATTGCGCATAATGTCTGACCTGGAGGTATAGGTAAAACATGCTGTTGGGAAGGGAGAACTGTTGCTGGATATCAGCGAAGTGGAGGACATTGCCACCTGGGTCCAAGACCTTGTTCACGAAAGCCACACCCTTTCATCTCCAAACCCGGAACGCCGGGTTGTTCAGGGAGGGGGATAAGTCTGGATTACCCCAGAGGGGGAGATACGGGGAGAACCGAAAATCCCTTTTCAGTTTCTTGTGAAGACTTATCCAGTTGATGTAAGTGTCATGAAACACGATATTTGAATACACTGAGTGAGGGATACTAGAGGATTTGAGGTGCAATAGTGCAGCGGGGGAGAGAGGAGAAAATATAGCATTGTCAAGTGCTACGTCTGTGAAGGTGGAGTCATCTAGCAACCAGTCACCAGCATAGCGGAAGAAAACAGAGGTGGTATAAGATTTGAAATCAGGAATCCCCAGGCCTCCCAATTATATAGGAAGCATAAGTTTGGCCAGAGCAATTCGGGGGCGCCTTTCATTCCATAGAAACGAGGAGATGGCGGAGTTGATGGAGAGGATATCACCACTGGTGAGGGCAACAGGCAGCATTTGAATCATATAAAATATTTTTAGGGAATATAATGGTCTTCACCGCCGACGCCCTCCCCAATAGAGATAAAGGAAGATGGTTCCATGACAGCATCAAGGCAGTCACTTTTTGAATAATGTGGGAGAAATTTGCCTTATATAAGTCTTCCACCCTGCTGGTGACATGGACCCCAAGATATTTGATTTGAGACAAATTAATCTGAAACCGGGAGAAAGGAATATGAACCTATCGGCATCACTTCTGATTTTTCTACATTTACATTTACCTTATAGCCGGAAACTGAGCCGAAGGCTTCGATCAGGGTCATAATGCGTGGGATCGAGGCAAGTGGGTCAGTGATGAAGAGTAGCATATCATCTGCATAGAGGGAAACTTTTAATACACAGTTGGAGATTGTTATACCCTAAAATCCAGATGAGTTGCGTAATAGGATGGCAAGTGGCTCGATGGCAATTGCAAAGAGGAGAGGGGAAAGAGTGCCCCCCTGTCGCGTACCCCTGTATAAGGGGAAGCGGTCCGAAATCTGGCCGTTACATAGTATCTGAGAGATGGGATTGGAGTATAAAAGTTTAATATACGAGATTAAGGTAGAGGAAAACCCAAAATTAGACATGGTATTAAAAAGGTGTGGCCACAGAACAAGGTCAAAAGCCTTTTCTGCGTCTAGTGACAGGATAACGCCTGGTGGGGAAGAGCCTGAGGTGTGTTGTAGATATGACCTTCCGTACATTCAGGACCGAGTGCCTACCTGAAATAAACCCGGTTTGATCCGGATGTATAATAGAAGGTAAAATCTTTTTAAGCCTTTCAGACAAAATCTTAGTAAGAATCTTATAATCCGAGTTCAACAAGGAAATCGGCCTATAAGAGGCTGGCAGGGTCAGATCTCGTTCTGGTTTAGGTCAAACTCTGATATAAGCGGCATTAAAATATAAAGGGGCCTGACCCGACCGCAATATGTGATTAAAAACGAGCACCAATGTGTCCTGAATGCACGGAAGCATCAGCTTGTAGAAGTTACTACCAAACCCATCGGGGCCCGGGGCTGTGCCTTGTTTTAAGGACCTAACCATGCAAGAGACTTCCGCTGGGCTTATGGGGGCCGTCAAATCTGTATCTAGAGTCGTGGATAATCTAGGGGGAACGTATTCAGAATCAGGGAGAGACATGGAGGAGGTGAATGCGTCATTCTCAGGGGAGAGAGAAGGGCCAGGTGAGTAAAGGGAAGCATAGAAGTTCTTGAGGACAGAGACAATTTGGACATTGGAGGATGTCAGGGATCCGTCTGGTATCCTTAGGGGGTGAACTAAAGAGGAGGGTCTCGTGCCATTTAACATGTTAGTTAGCAGTTTACCGGACTTGTTTCCAAACCGGTGGTAGCGATAATTAACTGCATATAAGGATTTATTACCTCTACTGTTTAAGTATTCGTTGAAGTGAGTCTTAGCAGTGAGGTATACTTGCTTATTGGTCACAGTAGGGCTTTGGCAATAAGCTGTGTAGGCAGTGGATAGCAGGCTCTGCAATGATAAATAAGTGGTGGCGTAAGATTTGTTTAGACGGGCCACATATGACAGAATGTTTCCCCGTAGGACCGACTTAGCTGCTTGCCAAAATAGAGGGAGATTGTCAATCGCGTGGGATCGATTGTTTGCGTGGTATTCCTCCCAACTAGTTTGAAGCATAGATTTAAATTCCAAGGAGGTCAAAAGGTGGGAAACGCCATATGATTTTGTTAGGGGGTTCGTCAGAAACGTGTAAAGAAAACCACTGCAGAGAGTGGTCCGAGACAGAAATCGGCTCAATCTCCACGGACGAGACTCTCGTGAACAAGGCCAGGGACAGCAACAGGTAATCTATGCGGGACAGGGTGTGATAAGCTGCAGACATACAGGTAAACATTTTGACAGTGGGATTTATAACTCTCCAGATGTCCACTAGGGACAATTGTGTGGTAAAATGGGGAATACCGTACTTGGGAAGTGAGAAAGAGTGTGAGGGGGCAGATGACCTATCCAGGTAAACATCTGAGATGAGGTTAAAATCACAGCAGACCATCAGACCCTCATCCATATAAGGTGTCAATAGCGTAATCAATTTCACAAAGAAGTGTCTTTTGTATACTGTCGGGGCATATACATTACATAAAGTATATCGTTTGGAGTGTAGAGTAATGTGTTCGATGACAAACCTGCCTTCCGTGTCAGGAATCATTTTTAGAAGCTCGCAGGGGAGCTGACGTTTAATCAATATAGCTACTCCACGGGACCTGGAATTAAAAGAAGCACTAGCTAATCATTTCCACCCCAACATTTGTAGTTTCAACATTTCCGCAGGAACCAAGTGTGCCTCCTGAACAAAAACAATATCTAAATGTAATCTATTACAGTACAGCAAAATTTTCCTCCGCTTCGCAGGGGAGTTAAAGCCCCCCACATTTAAGGACCCAATCTTAATTTCAGCCATTTTGTATACACATGCATTGTAATCTGAATTGTAAGGTATCCAGGGAGAAGGAGCGTGGAACTAGTAGAGCCCATAGAGGGGCAGGGAGGAGGTGGGACACTGGGGAAACAACAGATGTGGGGGGGCCACAAAGACAAGGACAAAACACTAAAGAACCCGACTAGCGCGTTCAGGACAGCTATGAAACATTCACATAACTTCCGGAAGCCCGGAAAAATTTGGAGAACCCATAGGTACGGAGAACAAACCAACATGAACCCGGAGCATTACTCCCTCCGTGCCCGGGGAGAATTGAGATCATGAAACCTCATCTTAAGGCGGGACAACATGTAATGGAGCAGGAGCCATGTATGAACATAAAGAACAAAAATTGCAAAGACTTGAGGCTCAAGCTTTGGGACAGAGCAGTTTGCATGCGGTGAGCAGCAACAGCGGAGCAATGAAAACTGGTGAGCTCCGCAGGGTCAGTTAGGGTCAGAGATGTCCGCATCTGAGCGAGAGCGACCTTCGCAGAGGAAATCAGCAGCGTCATCCGGGGTGGTAAAGTCATAATGTCTATCCTTGTCGAAGATCCTTAACTTAGCGGGATATATCAGTGCAAATTTTCTCTTGTCTGCAATGAGCCGGGATCAGATAGGGGAGAAGGCACATCGTGCTTTCGTCAATTCGGCAGAAAAGTCTTGAAAAAGTCTGAGATTTTTGCCTTCCCAATTCAGGACAGGCTGTTTCCTGGAGGCACGCCATATTTCCAGCTTATGTGTGTAACTCAGACATTTAAAGATGGTCACTCTGGGGCGGGTGTCAGTCTGGCGGGGAGGGGGGCCAATACGATGCACCCGTTCTATAACCATATCTTTACAGGCATCCTGGATGCCAAGGAGGGTGGGTAATGTGTTAGTGACAAAATTCTCCAAGGAGGCCCCTTTTAGGTATTCAGGCAAACCCACGATCCTGATGTTATTCTGTCTGGAATGATTTTCGATTTCCTCCAGCTTATTAATAAAGGCATAATTGTCTTTTTCAAGACGTTTAATTTCACACTGCATATCAGCAATATTGTGAGCCATGGAGCCTATCCTGTTCTCCGCTGTAGAGACCCGTGTGTTTAAGTGCTGCAGCTGCGCTGTAATATCACTCACCGCCTTGGTCAGCAGCGGGCCCATGGTGGATGAGATGGCGTCCACCAGATCCCCGTACAGAAGCGGGCTGTCACGGTGCCTGGGTGAGGATGTCACCACAGACTTCTTGGACGCTGGGGTGTGATCGAGGGAGACGCCGTCCGGCGCCATGACAAGAACCGCTCCTCTCTTCACTTGTAGCAGCGCGTGCTGCTGCGAGCGCGGTGGCTGCGTGGCTGTTACAAATTTGTCCATCACAGGTAGACCCCAGGTGGGGAGGGTTAAAGAGCAGTGCCGTTTCTAGCGGCGGGCGAGCCGTGCAACCGCACGGGGCGCCCGCCGCGGTACTTTGTGTGTCCTTATCTCCTCTCCTCCCTCTTCCCGAGCGCTCCTGCTTGGGGGTGGAGTTTCGCAAAATGACGCGTTTGCGTCATGACGTCACGACGCAAACGCGTCATTCCGCGAAACCCCGCCCCCCGAGCAGGAGCGCTCGAGAAGAGGGAGGAGAGGAGATAAGCCTGGAAGGAGGAGGCGGCCGGCGCGAGGGACGTGAGGTGGACAGACCCGAAGAGCGGGAAGATGTAAGTAGTATCTCTATTTCTCTTTCTCTACCCCTCCCTCTCTTTCTCCCCCTCAACTTGACACCTGCCTGCCACACTTTGAAAAATGGGGACACCTGCCTGCCATACTGTGTAAAATGGGGACACATACCTGCCATACTGTGTAAAATGGGGACACCTGCCTGCCGTGCTGTGTAAAATGGGGACACGTACCTGCCATACTGTGTAAAATGGGGACACCTGCCTGCCATACTGTGTAAAATGGGGACACCTGCCTGCCGTACTGTGTAAAATGGGGACACCTGCCTGCCGTACTGTGTAAAATGGGGACACGTACCTGCCGTACTGTGTAAAATGGGGACACGTACCTGCCGTACTGTGTAAAATGGGGACACCTGCCTGCCGTGCTGTGTAAAATGGGGACACCTGCCTGCCGCACTTTGTAAAATGGGGACACCTGCCTGCCGCACTTTGTAAAATGGGGACACCTGCCTGCCGCACTTTGTAAAATGGGGACTCCTGCCTGCCTTGCTGTGTAAAATGGGGACACCTGCCTGCCGTGCTGTGTAAAATGGGGACACGTACCTGCCGTACTGTGTAAAATGGGGACACCTGCCCGCCGTACTGTGTAAAATGGGGACACGTACCCGCCGTACTGTGTAAAATGGGGACACGTACCTGCCGTACTGTGTAAAATGGGGACACGTACCTGCCATACTGTGTAAAATGGGGACACCTGCCTGCCGTGCTGTGTAAAATGGGGACACCTGCCTGCCGTGCTGTGTAAAATGGGGACACCTGCCTGCCGTGCTGTGTAAAATGGGGACACCTGCCTGCCGTGCTGTGTAAAATGGGGACACGTACCTGCCATACTGTGTAAAATGGGGACACCTGCCTGCCGTGCTGTGTAAAATGGGGACACCTGCCTGCGTGCTGTGTAAAATGGGGACACCTGCCTGCCGTGCTGTGTAAAATGGGGACACCTGCCTGCTGTGCTGTATAAAATGGGGACACGTACCTGCCATACTGTGTAAAATGGGGACACATACCTGCCATACTGTGTAAAATGGGGACACCTGCCTGCCGTGCTGTGTAAAATGGGGACACGTACCTGCCATACTGTATAAAATGGGGACACGTACCTGCCATACTGTGTAAAATATGGACACCTGCCTGCCGTACTGTGTAAAATGGGGACACGTACCTGCCATACTGTGTAAAATGGGGACACCTGCCTGCCGTACTGTGTAAAATGGGGACACCTGCCTGCCGTACTGTGTAAAATGGGGACACCTGCCTGCCGTGCTGTGTAAAATGGGGACACCTGCCTGCCGCACTTTGTAAAATGGGGACACCTGCCTGCCGTGCTGTGTAAAATGGGGACATCTGCCTACCGCACTTTGTAAAATGGGGACACCTGCCTGCCGTGCTGTGTAAAATGGGGACACGTACATGCCGTACTGTGTAAAATGGGGACACCTGCCTGCCGTACTGTGTAAAATGGGGACACGTACCCGCCGTACTGTGTAAAATGGGGACACGTACCTGCCGTACTGTGTAAAATGGGGACACGTACCTGCCGTACTGTGTAAAATGGGGACACGTACCTGCCATACTGTGTAAAATGGGACACCTGTCTGCCGTGCTGTGTAAAATGGGGACACCTGCCTGCCGTGCTGTGTAAAATGGGGACACCTGCCTGCCGTGCTGTGTAAAATGGGGACACCTGCCTGCCGTGCTGTGTAAAATGGGGACACGTACCTGCCATACTGTGTAAAATGGGGACACGTACCTGCCATACTGTGTAAAATGGGGACACCTGCCTGCCGTGCTGTGTAAAATGGGGACACGTACCTGCCATACTGTATAAAATGGGGACACGTACCTGCCATACTGTGTAAAATGGGGACACCTGCCTGCCGTGCTGTGTAAAATGGGGACGCCTGCCTGCCGTGCTGTGTAAAATGGGGACACCTGCCTGCCGTGCTGTGTAAAATGGGGACACCTGCCTGCCGTGCTGTGTAAAATGGGGACACCTGCCTGCCGTGCTGTGTAAAATGGGGACACGTACCTGCCATACTGTGTAAAATGGGGACACATACCTGCCATACTGTGTAAAATGGGGACACCTGCCTGCTGTGCTGTGTAAATTGGGGACACCTGCCTGCCGCGCTGTGTAAAATGGGGACTTTTTTATGTTTATTTTTTTTTCCTGTGGTGGGCGTGATATCAGCCGAGGTCACGCCCACTTTAATGAGACCACGCCCATTTTATTCAGGCCACACACCCATGTCAGGAGCGTGCGTGCCTTCGGCGCGCGCGTGCTTTCTTTTAATAGGTATGGGGGGGGACGCAATTTTTATTAATAGCAATGGGGGGGGCGCATTTTGAAATCTCGCACTGGGAGCCAAATTGGCTAGAAATGACCCTGTTAAAGAGGTGAGGTTTGGAGGTGGTTAGGCCTTGTAAAAGTGGCAAATTAGCCGGGCACGGAGCGGAGCTGTGAGATGGAGCAGCTCACTCCATGCACCCAGAACCGGAAAGAAATCCGACGCATCTTTATTGGTTTTGGCTGCTGGATTTAGAGGAATAACATTAAAAAAAAAAATTACTCATTTTGTATTTAATATTAATGCATATACCCAGGCTTGGCGCTACCCGCTCAGCAAAGGGATGCAGTGCAGGTAGGCGCTCTCCCTTCTCTGCATCCTTGTGCTGCTGCTGTGCCTGCCTCCCTGCTGCTGCTGGCTGCTGTCCCTTTCACAGTGTGTGGCAGGCAGCAGCGCCGGCAGATTAGAGGCAAGCCTCCAGTCCTCCCCCACTTGTTTGTTATTGCCAGAAAAGGGGGAGGAGCCTCACGGGGCAGGGGGCGGAGATTCATGGGGCAGAGCTACATGGAGTGGACCAGGATGCCAGAGACTCAGAGGTACAGCTGCTGCTTGTAAAGTACTATAGGGCGTGCAGCATGAAGCCTCCTCTCACCTCCCCTCCCCCGTGACAGTGCAGTGGCCGTAAGGGACTCAAAAGGGGGTGGATCTACACAGGTACAGGCTGCAGCACCCAGCTACACAGGAGGATGAGCTGCTGCATCTCCTGCCTGCCAGATTTCTTTAGGTAAGTGTGTGTGTGTGTATATATATGTATACAGTATCTGTGTATATGTATGTGTGACTGTGTATGTGTGTAATGTATGTACAGTATGTATGTGTGACTGTGGCATAATGTGTGTGAGTGTGACTGGTACAGGGTGCGTTACATGTGAGAGTGTCACTGGTACAAGGGGCGTTACGTGTGAGAGCGTCACTGGTACAGGGGGCGTTATGCGTGTAAGCATCACTGCTACAGGGGGCATAACGCGTGTAAGCGTCACTGGTTCAGGGGGCGTTACTCTTGTAAGCATCAGTGGTCCAGGAGGCGTTACATGTGTAAGCGTCAGTGGCACAGGGGCACTACGTGTGTAAGCGTCAGTGGTACAGGGGGCGTTACGTGTGTAAGCGTCCCTGGTACAGGGGCGTTACGTATGTAAGAGTCACTGATAGAGGGGACATTACGTGTATAAGCTGCACTGATACAGGGGGCATTATGTGTATAAGTGTCACTGATACAGGGAGCGTTACATGTATAAGCATCTCTGTTACAGGGGGCGTTACATGTGTAAGCATCACTGGTCAGTGGCGTAAGTTCGTCCCAGTTGCCCGGAGGCAAGATAAATATTGGTGCCCCCCCACCTATTTCCTATATTAAGATAAATAAATGTATGCATGTGTGCGTGTGTGTGTGTGAGTGTGTGTGTGTAGTGTTCTGAAAAAAATGTATATACTGTATTTATACATTTAATTGTCTTTTATTTTAAATCACACAATTTTTAGCAGTCATACCCAGGATTAGAACTCATGACCTGTTACACTGACAGCAGACACTTTACTGATGGAGCTATTAGCTCCTGTACAGGAAGCATGAGAGTTCTAACTATATAAAGTTACGTGTAATTGTCAGAGAAGTATCTTCATATAGTTAAAATTCTCATATTTCCTATACAGGAGCAAACAGCTTCATCAGTAAGGTGACTGCTTCCAGTAATAGGTTGTGGTTTCTAATCATGGGTGTGACCCTTGTAAAATGTGTATATTCAGTATAATAAAGAGGGTGTGATTTGTAAGGTGCAAGAACCAGTGAGGAAGTCGGCCACTGAAAAGACAGCGACAGATATCAATTAACTTAATTCAATGGTGTCACAGAATGTGAGGAGAGGTGCCCCCTTCAGAGCAGGAGCCTGGCGGCAGATGACTCCGTTGCCTCCCAGAGTTCTGCCTCTGTCACTGGTACAGGGGGCATTACGTGTGTATGCGTCACTGGTACAGCGGGAGTTACATGTGTAAGCATCACCAGTACAGCAGGCGTTACGTGTGTAAGTGTCACTGCTACAGGGGGCGTTTTGTTTGTAAGCATCACTGATACAGGCGGCGTTACATGTGTAAGCGTCACTGGTAAAGTGTGTAAGCATCACTGGTACAGGAGTATTACGTGTGTAAGCGTCACTGGTACAGGGGGCGTTACGCGTGTAAGCATCACTACTACAGGGGAGTCTTGTATAAGCGTCACTGCTGCAGGTCGCGTTATTTGTGTGTAAGCGTCACTACTACAGAGTTCATTGTGTGTATAAGCAGCACTACTACAGGGAGCATTATGTGTACAAGTGTCACTGCTATAGGGGGCATTATGTGCGCTGTCCCTTTATAAAGTATGGGAGGGCGCAAATTTATAGTTTGCGGGGGGGGGGGGGGGGGGGGGCTGAAAACCCTAGCTCCAGCCCTGCTAATAACTCAAGTGTCTGAACCTGCCAAGAAATCTCTTCTTGGTAGGTTTACCTGTTATGGCCTGATTTTGAGTCAGACACAAAGTGGCTGTAATTGTGGGAAGTCACAGAAGCTAGCTTTTCTACCTTATGCAAATACAAGTGATTGTATGACTTCAAGCGGGAATCTGCACTGCCTATTGTTTTCCATATGAAGCTACAATCGTCATTATTAGTTTCAGAAGTTGCACCTAACCCAGGCCTCCTTTTGATGTATGTGCATCTCAGGAAAGTCCAGAAATCTAACTGCATGCCCACAACACTTCCATTACACTTGGGGGTAAATCTACTAAGGTGAAAGTTTTTTTTAGCACTGATGATATTGCCCATAGAAACCAATCAGATTCTACTTAACAGTTATCTAGTTGCTTCGAGAAGATGATTGGTTGCTATGAGAAACATCACAAGTTCTAAAAAAACTCCCAACTTAGTAAATGTACCCCTTCCTCTCCATATTTCACAAAAGGAGAGATAGAGCCAACATCTGTCCGAATCAGATTCAAGTAAAAATATAGAAAATGTCTATAGTCACTTTTGTGCATGCGCAGTGTGCTACAAATAGCTGATTTTGGTCATACAGTATATGGAACGGCATCTGATTGAATCAAGCCCTTCGTCTCTTTACATTACTAAAATTGTCTGTATTTCTTACAAAGTCACAGATATCTATCAGCGTGGAAGAGTGGGAAGACACAAAAGAAACCAAAGAGACCTCAGCAAACCGCAACAACCATCGAAATTCCACATCCAGCGACCAGTCAGATCACCCCTTACTGAGAAGAAAAAGCATGCAGTGGGCAAGAAGGTTAAGCAGAAAAGTTCCCAGACATTCTAACAAAACAGCAGAAAGGATAAGTCAGCAAAGGATGACATTATGCAGACGGTCAGAGAGACAAGAACTTGCAGAACTGGTTAAGAATAGAATGAAGCATTTGGGCCTTTCTACAGCAGATTATGGTATGTACAAAAATATATAACAAAATGCACCTAGCAAGTATGTGTACTGTTCATGACATTTAGGCGTATTAAGCAGACACTTAATCAATTATGCACTCTCTGAATAGATTTTCCTCCAAATGGGGGGAAAAAAATAAGGAGAATGTATCTTGCGATAACCTCTACTGATCATCATACCATAATATAAACTACACATCATCAAACGAGACTTGTTGTCCATGTAAAATCATAGTGAGAGCATAACACAAGAAAATGTAGCCATTAAGTAGGTTATCAAATTTACTGATAACACATAAACTAGATAGAAAGAAAAATGGCGGCACAGAAGATTGATCAGGCACATCAGCATGAGACCTATCATCATGAGACCTAAGTGGAATTTGATGTTAAAATGTATACTGTAGTATTGTGGGAAGGTAACGTTGAACTGTTGGTTTGGTATGGTATGAAGGAGCAGAAATAGAAGAAAATGGCAGCAGATGACTTTGAGAGAGATAATGTTGGACTGTGATAGTTAAATATAAAAAGTGTATTGATGACATGATATTAGAGAATATGAAAGAAAGGCCTATAGAAAACCGTATATATGTGTTTATATAGTAAGAAATATATTATCCCCCATTTTCCTGTCAATATACATATACTGTACAGCATGACATGTGCAGGAAAATTGATTCATTCAGAGATTGAACAGAGTGCACAATTTTGAGGAAATATAATCAAACTGATTTGTGTGATGGATAAAGCCTGAATATAACCCAGAGTTTATTTGACTGTCAGAAGAATTTATCAGCCAAGCACATGTGGGTATGTTAACCAAGAGATCAATTCTTGTAGTGTTAGGAGCAGTGTATAATGATAGGGATGCACATCTGCAATGAAATCCATTTCTATTCATGAAACAGCAATGGAGAAATGTGTAATATATTCTACAAAGCATTCTTATTGTAGCTGTCTTTTATCGCTCTGAGACGCAGCATTTCTCCTGTGAGTTTTAAAAGAAGATTGAAAGTGTTTCTTGTAAGAATCCATCACTGTGATGGACTGAGATACATAACCCTCATGGTTTACAAAAACAAACCCTTGCTGCGCTGCTTTCAAACTCAGTTTTTACCTCTCTGCTAGATCTGCTTTTAATTTACTGTTGCTCCATTTTGACTGATATTTAATAACCATTCACCAATTATACTTTAATAATACTTTACTATGTAATAGTTTCAAATTCTTTGCAACTTTGCAGTTTGATTTAAAGTAGCAATTCTTCAAAGGTAAAATCAGCTTGAGTTTGCCTTTGTAAAAAAATAAATTAAAAAAATGCAGATTTGAATCTTGCAGAATTTTTTTTCTTTCAGAAATACAGTAGTTAAATATTGTCATCTAGACAATTAAAAATGACAGTACAAACATTACATATATCTATAGCTCATATATAATTGCCCCCTTGTGGTCAGGGAAAATGCCACAAATTCCATGATTTGCTCATCTGTATAACCTTATTGTTCTGAGAATCTTGCACACTTATCAACATAATGAGCATACAGTATATTAACAATGTCCCATTGTGCATTTAGATCACATGTTCTCAAACTTGACCCTCAAGACACCAAACACTTCATGTTTTCCAGGTCTCCTCACAGAATCACAAGTCAAATAATGAGCACCACCTGTAGATGTTTTAAAATGTGCCAGGGGAATGTAGCGCTCAACCTCAGAGTGTTGTGTCGGGATATGGGGGGTAATTCCAAGTTGATCGCAGCAGGAAATTTTTTAGCAGTTGGGCAAAACCATGTGCACTGCAGGCGAGGCAGATATAACATGTGCAGAGAGAGTTAGATTTGGGTGTGGTGAGTTAAATCTGCAATCTAAATTGCAGTGTAAAAGTAAAGCAGCCAGTATTTACCCTGCACAGAAACAATATAACCCACCCAAATCTAACTCTCTCTGCAAATGTTATATCTGCCTCCCCTGCAGTGCACATGGTTTTGCCCAACTGCTAAAAAATTTCCTGCTGGAATTACCCCCATGGTGTTGACATTTATTGTAAATTAAATTATGTATTATGTAAATTATCACTTTTATTGGTTCTGCACAGTATCTGTATATGACAGTTGTCAAAAAGTAAAATAGATGACTAATTTGGAGACATCATGAAAACAATGGTGTATAAAATAACACTAAAGAAAAAGAAAGGAAAAAATGGAAGATAAAAATTAAAATAGGTAATAAATTGTTGAAAATGAAAATGGACTCAATATGGTGTATATCCTAATCACTAACATGCACTTTTATTTTTCATTTTTTCCTTTCGGTTTCTTTAATGTTATTTTATACACCACTGTTTTCATGATGTCTCCAAATTAGTCATCTATTTTACTTTTTGACAACTGTCATATACAGATACTGTGCAGAACCAATAAAAGGGATAATTTACATTTATACATAGTTTCATTTACAATAAATGTCAACATCATATCCAGAATCAACACTCTGAGGTTGAGCGCTACATTCCCCTGGCAAATTGTATCTTATAGGTTGGTCACCCCTAAGTACCCCCTGCGCTGGCACAATCCATATTCCTTGAATGTTTTAAAATGTGTCAGTGAGTAATTAATACACCTGTGCCCCTGCTGGGTGACCTGCAAAATGTGAACTGTGTGGGGTCCTGAGGACCAAGTTTGAGAACCCCTGATTTAGATGGATGCTAAAAGCACAGCAGTTGCATCTTTGGACACAGCTGCTCTGTGAAAATATGTAAAAGCAGCAGGAGACCGCAGGATGGCTGTGTAAGCATTCTGCCACTGGCATCAGCACGCTCACAAAACAAGGACTGACACTCCCTATTTTCTGTAATGCTCCACACCCAAATGGCATGCACTGCGAGTGATCTCACAGAATGAGGTATGCACATGTTCAGATCTCACACCATTGGAGATATATGTAAACCATCAGTTTTGCATATATGTCTGAATTATGCCCGATGTTAATTTAATAGATCATAACATGAAATTACTGCTATTATGACACTAAGACAGAGCAATTGGCATCAATATATCACAAGTCTTGCCTTTTGATTCAGCATGGACCATATAGAGAATATTACCATGGGGCCAAGTAATACAGTATGTGGAGGTTGTCACAAACTTTTACTGGCACTGAATGCAGCCACACAAAACAACAACAACATACTACAGGTATAGATACAGGTGACGATTCCCCCTTCATCTCTTTTTAAATAATTTTTTTTTACTTATTCGTGATGGATTGGTTGTAGGCTTCTTTGGTCAAATAATCCAGAATTCAGATGTTTGCCATACATAATATAGTACAGACAGTGAAACAACAATTAGGGGCTGATTGGCTGGGACTTTGTCTCTCTCCACTATATCTCTTTAGGGCTCGATACCTCTCACCCACAATTTGTTGCTTCAGAGAGCTGCATCATGTTTTGTCAAATTCTTGAACAGCTAAATTGTATTGGTAATACAGGTTGAGTATCCCTTATCCAAAATGCTTGGGACCAGAGGAATTTTGGATATCGGATTTTTCCATATTTTGGAATAATTGCATACCATAATGAGATATTATGGTGATAGGACCTAAATCTAAGCACAGAATGCATTTATGTTACATATACACCTTATACACCCAGCCTGAAGGTAATTTTAGCCAATATTTTTAATAACTTTTTGCATTCAACAAAGTGTGTGTACATTCACACAATTCATTTATGTTTCATATACACCTTATGCACACAGCCTGAAGGTCATTTAATACAATATTTTTAATAACTTTGAGTATTAAACAAAATTTGTGTACACTGAGCCATCAAAAAACAAAGGTTTCACTATCTCAGTCTCACTCAAAAAAGTCTGTATTTCGGAATATTCCGTATTTCGGAATATTTGGATATGGGATACTCAACCTGTATGGACTTGTCAATCTCACCTATAAGCACAATAATGTGCCCAAGCCGCGGTGCCCATTCAGGGGCAGAGCGAGGGAAGTGTTGGGGACCATTCTACAAAATAGCCCTAGAAGAGGTCATTTTGAGTAAGATTAGGTGTACTCAGGTGGATGATGGTCACAATGGTGTTCCAATCAGGCATCATCGATCCAGGCAGCAGGTGTCTTTTTTCTTCAGATGCATTCAGCATCATTACCATTATTTCATATCGCTCCTGCATCCAAAGATGCAGCAGTGATGCTAACTGCATCCATCTCTGAATCACCCCCAGTGTAGATAGCAAATACCAGTATGATGTATAGATTTGGACGTCTGTTTGTGCTCTATAGTGCCTTGACAGGAACTAATTAAGGATGATTTATATGAAACTGAATTTAAAGTGTTTTTATTCATAGTTTTAAAATATTGCTATGTAGTCATTCTCACCATCTTCAAGGTATGTTTCCTGCATCAATTTCATCTGAATTTGGCTGTGGCAGTGGTACATGGCAAGATGTTCAGCTCACTCTTATGTTATTGATGGTTCTTAGCACTATTGGCACATGAAGGAAATGAGGAGATTGGCATTGAGCCCATACCCCGTTGGCTGTTTTAATTAAACAAAGATGAGAAGGCTCATGAAGAGCTAATGGATAATGTGAAAAACATATTTTTGTAACTCAGGCTATAATAACACTGTCTACCAAAATCAGTTGCTTAACTGTACATACTTTTGTTAGTGTCAGGTATGTTATTGATGAGGCATTGAATGGGAGCAGTATTTGGAAGGCATGCTGTTCCTTGTAGTGCCAATGGGAGATCCTGGGGGTGGCTCCTGGGTAAGTTAGCTCTCTGTCTGGATGTGTTTTAGTAATAACCTTTATCATGAGGCCTACTGTAGACAAATTACATGGCCCTATGTGGGCACTGCTATTATGTAGTGTTAGGACTGCTGATATCGGAGAAGCCATGAAGTGGCTCAGCAGCTAAACATGTTTCTGCAAACATGTGTAAACTAATTCTCTGAATTTCTATTACCAGATAGGTTCAGGTATGGTTACAGGTAATTTTTAGTGTGCTGGGGGGATACCTAGGGGTGAGGATTTGCACCCTCCCCCCACCTCTGTATGTTATTGATGGTCCTTATAACTACTGGTACCAGGAGCGGCTCTTGCTGCAGGCAAGCAGGATTCTGAAGGGCGCTACACCGCCTGACCCTTCCAGCTCCCACATGCTGCCATACGGTGTGCCTGATATCATGGTGCACCGCACAGCATTATGGGAGTGGCCGCAGACGCTAGAGGTCCTAACCTCTAGTGTCTATGCAGCGCTGTGGGAGAGACGTCATGATGTCTTTCCCATAGATCCGAGCATCAGCAGAGACAGCAGCAGTGGTCGGGAGGCAGGAGCGGGGCTGGTGAGTATTTTTTTTATTATTATTATTTTTTTTTTGTAAGTGGCACAACTAGGGGCACTGCTACAGGGGGCACAACTACTGAGGGTACAGCTACAGGGGGCAAAACTACAGGGGGCACAACTCTACTGGAGGCACAGCTACAGGGAGTAAAACTACAAGGGGCACAACTCTACTGGGGGTACAGCTACAGGGGGAAAACTCTACAGGGGCACAACCATAGGGGCACAACTCTGCCAGGGGCAAATCTACTGGGGAAAAAGCTACAGGGGGCACAACTACAGGGGGAATAACTGTGGCCACACCCCTTCCCAATGAAGTCATGCCTCTATTTTTGGGGCGCGCACCTATGGCTTGCACTAACAATGTTTTGCCTGTCGGGAGGGGGGGCGCCAAAGGAAACTTTCGCCCTGTGCACCACAAGGTCAAGAACCGACCCTGACTGGTACATGAAGGAAATTAAGAGATTGGTGTTGAGCCCATACTCCATTGGCTGTTGTTAATTAAACAATGATAAGATTCTCAGGAGGAATTTAGGAATAATATCATTTTTTTTTTGTCATTTAGGCTATAACAACACTATCTTCTAGAATTAGTTACTTAACTAATTAATTGATAAGGTTGAGTATCATACATACTATATGAGCGATATTAAGGTCTTGAGTGCTTTTTTCACGTTTGTTTTAAAATTTGCAATGAGGATTATGCTGAAAAGGGTATACATCCATAAACTTACCATAGGGTATGAAAATGTATATTGTACATGTAAACTTGTGTGTCCTTATGCAAACAATGTCCTTTTTTAATTCAGTTAATATCCTGAAGGACGGGATCCCGGCGGTTTATATACCGACACCAGAATCCCAAAGGACACAATAAGCATGGCATCTAAATACCAACTGAGGTCAGGATCCCGGCGTCAAAATACTGATAGCCAGAATCCTGATCATTCTTCCAGCGGCATGCACTCACGTCCTGCCATAGGGGGTGGGAGGTTAAGTTTAGGCATTAGAAGGGAGGTTAGGGTGCAGGGACGGGAAGGGTATGATTAGGTACTGATTAGAAAGGGTCAGATTTAGGCACTTAGAAGGGGAGGTTAGGGTTAGGCACCAAGTGGGGAGGGTTAGGTTTAGGCACCCACAAGGGAGGGTTAGGATAGGGGGCAGAGGAGGATAAGGGTACTTTCCAGGTGGCTGCTAGGATTCTGATGGTCGGGATGCCACTGACGGTATTCTGACCGCTGGCATCCTGTCCATCGGGATATCATACAGAATACGTCCTTTCTGATGCAGGTTCCCCCAAGTGAATAGTCAGTACCACTTTTCTAAATAAATAGTTTATTGAAGATTTGCAGCAGGGCATTAATACAAAGGGGGAAATTCAATTGTTTTATTGCACCCGATCTCTCGTCTAAAGTGACAGGAGATCGCAGGGCGATATTCAATTGACCCCACTTATCGCGTGCAAAGCACCTAAACCTGACTAAACTAATGGGTGCGAGCATGAAAAGACCCGTTTGGGCACCCAAACAGGTCTCTTTATGTGCATTTTAGCACGCCAGCTCTGAGCAGGGCTGCCACCAGAAATTGTGGGGCCCGGGACTGACAAAATAGGCAGGGCCTCCCCCCCCCCCCCCCCCCCCCATACTTTTACAAAAAATATTTTAGGCAGGTAGAGCACATTTATACACATTACACTGCTAGAGCACATTACGCCAGGTAGAGCATGTTATACACATTACGCCAGGTAGAGCACCTTATACACATTACGCTGGCAGAGCACATTACGCCAGGTAGTGCACGTTATACACATTACGCCGGTAGAGCACAGTATACACATTACGACATAACAGCTACTCAGCCAGCCCCAGTTCCCCTTCTCCGAGTCACAACACACACAAACAACAATAATTACACAAACACACGCATGATACATGATAACACATTACATACTTACCCTTTATAAATCCATCCTCTCTACCACTCTCTCTGTGTCTCCTGTACTGAGCTCTTCAGTCCGGTGGCTCCTCTTTTCTCTCTTCACTGGTGCAGCTTGACGTCATGACGTCACGCCGCGCCGCATCCTAATATGAATATCTTTATTAAACAGCAAGCTGCTGCAGTGCAGCTTGCTTTCAAGGTCGTGGCAGCAGAGCCGTCTTAACAGCAGTGTAGGCCCCTGGGCACAGCAATGCACTGGGCCCCCTACCCATGCTCCAGCGGTAGGGGTGGGAGGAGCTATCAGCAGCAGCTTTGATGTCCCGCGGGCAGTAGGGGGTGTTCTATCTTCCGCTCAGCATGTAGGACCTGAAGCAGTGATTTCTGCTAATTACTCCTTTACTGCACAGATGGGGCTAAACTGTAGAAGGGGTCATTGTGCTGAATAAAGAAGCCCTGGTACATGACTTCTAGGGTGGTAGGGGGTGTTTAATACGTAGGGGAGGGGTGGCTAGTGGAGTGGGCTTAATATCATTTTACGGTGGGAGGGCAGCTTGCTTGACTGCAGAGAATCTCAAGGTCCTGAAAATATATTTCTTAGCTTTGAATGGAATAAAATACTAGAGAGTTCCACCTTTCAGGAGGTTCTGGGGACTTGGGGATCAGAGTTCAGCAGCCAGAGCAATTCACCAACGAAAATCTAAAACTGCATATTAGGCATGTGGAGCTGGAGCAGGGACCAGCTGCTTGAAGGCTGATATCTCTGGTTCTGGGCATAGTAGAAACAAGCTGCCAGTGTCCACTAAAAGGGGAGAGTCCCGGCTTTTGGCTTATACCCTTAGAAATACTCAAAGTCAGACAGAACCCGAAATATCTGGCTGGGAAGAGCAATTAACTATCTTGGATGGGGACCACTGCTTTCAAGTCAGATATCCCTGGTTCCCCAGGGCCGATTTTCAAAAATCTGGTACCCCTGGAAAGAGGGGACCCTCAGCTGTCAGCCTAGGGCCCTTATTCTCTTGGGGCCCTTGGGCAAGAGCCCATTGAGCCCATACGAAAAGATGGCCCTGGATGGCAGGGGGAGCGGGTGGAGCGGGCAGAGGGGGGCATGAGAAGGGGTGTCAGTCCCACTGGAGGTGGCCACAGCCACGCACAGTAACACAGGTGGCGGCCACCGGGATTATCGACGGCGGGCTGTTTGAGCAGCCTGGCCCCTCCACTCTCTGTTAGAGTGGCTGGGCCCGGGACAACTGTACACAGGGCACCTCCTTGATGGCTGCCCTGCCTCTGAGGGTAGCATGTTAAAATTAACTTCTCACGCCCATCTGCGGCAATATTTAAATAACTTCCGGTGGGTACTCGTGGGTGCCGAGTCCTGCGATAACATTTGAATCTGACCCAAAGTGTCTTGAGCATCTGGTACAGCAGGTGATAAACTGCATAAACCTTTTTCTTTGTTTCACGGGACTGCTGCCTGCTTCTTAGGACTGTTTATGCATATTTTTTTTCTGATGATCTTATTTCTAGAATCAGAATGAACACACTAGAAAAAGTGGTACTGACTATTCAATTGAGGGAACCTGTGCCAGAAAGGACATTATTTGCCTTTGGATTCTGTTGAAGAATTCCTGGAATTTTCTCCTATTTTCAAGGCAGCAAAAGCCACCAATTGTTTGGACCCAATTCCCCAAGCAGTTAGGGTGCAGGTCTCCATATTACTGTGTATGCTGAGTAAGGCAGAATGGACTTGGGAATATCCATGCAAATGCAGTCCAAGATTGTGACAAAGACAAAATCACACAGATACGCATATAGTATATGCCTGGCAGCAGCTAATATGCCTTGTTGATGCTTAGGGATTGATGCAAATACATACTGATGATGACAGCCCTAGATTGCACACTGACCTCTGAAGCTGATAGTGCTTTACTCATTGATCATATCTATATCAAATTACTTTTTGGACATGTAATAAGAAAACAAATGGCTACATTCATTTGTACACAAGAAGTAACATTATACTACTGTATAATAGTTTATGTGGTTTTTCTGTTTTTAAAAAAAGTAAAAAACAACTTGTGCTTATGAATTGATTAGATGTAGTATATTTGGGTGAAGAAAGCATGACATGAATGTGAAGCAAATGCTACTTGTGTATCTTGAGATGCACTCAACTCAGCATGTAGAAGTAAATACTGCATGCTATTTTTACATTAGTTGATTAGAGATATTTTTTAATATAAATGCATCAAGATTGTATCTTACTAATATTAAACTTAATTTATTAAATATGATAAGACTGTTTCTGTGATTCTTATCTGATCCAGTTAGCCTGGGTATTTGGTTTATCCATGCTACATTTCTCTACTATAAGTTATTACTTGGGTACGGATACCTGGGACTTAATTGTAATTAAGTTGGAAAATCAGAAACTTCCTACTTGGAGTGTGTTGCTCCTAAACCAACATCTGTGGTGACATTTATTGTTGTAATA
This sequence comes from Pseudophryne corroboree, assembly GCF_028390025.1. Classification (NCBI taxonomy): domain Eukaryota; kingdom Metazoa; phylum Chordata; class Amphibia; order Anura; family Myobatrachidae; genus Pseudophryne; species Pseudophryne corroboree. The sequence goes on from NC_086452.1 coordinate 238,549,914, forward strand.
ATTTATGTAGACAGACAAGTTGGTTGTTTTTCGATTAACTCAGTGTCAGATCCATGTCACGCAGACTCAAGTGAGTGTTGATCTTGACATCAGTTAAAGATTGGAGTTTATTGGAAACGGGACCGTGACAGGTACACATATTATGCCTTGAGTTTTTTCAGAGAATTTTGAATTTTTTAGAAAATAACATCAGTCTTTTTACTTATTCTAACACGTCCATAAAAATGTAACCTGAATGGCTGAAGAAGTTTTTTTGATTGAAATTTCGAGAAAAGGGAATCAAATGTAAATGTGATTATTTTTTCATCTAATAAGCACCACAAAGAAATACTTTGTGGTATTTGTTTCGCCAATATCCCATCTTTCCAAAATACAGTAGTAAAAAGCGTGATTATATGTGCAGGTTTAAAAAAAATTATCTGCAAATTAATTGATTTTTTCAAATTAAATGAGGGACTCATTTTTTTATTTTGCACAAGATGGGGGAGAAATGGGATACAGATCACACCCATCTGTGAATTTTTTTTTATTTTTTTAACTTGGTATCGTCATCTGCATTTTTAAGCCATAGGCAGATGATGAGCCCAACTCATCCTCCACAGCAAAGGGATTAAGGCATAGAGACTGTGCATTTTGGGAGATACTCATGGTTTTGCAAACAACCGTAGAGCTTTTTGGACACTCAGAACAATTGTTCCAAGTCCTCTGATGTTATGGTTTTGAAGAATAATACACCTTTTGCCCCACATTTTGTATGGAAAACACCTTAATATGTGTGCATAAACAGAAGCAATGAAACATAAATGAAGCACCAACAAGCTGCATTTTAAACAGTCAAAACATTCAGGGTTGGTCCAAAGCTGATAACTGGCAGGACATCCAAGTAATATTTTTATTTTTGCCGACACGCAAAATCCTTTCATGAATTACAATCTTGAAATGTCTGCAAAAATTATAAGTATGGATTCGTATGTATATGGCAGTCAAATAGGTACATTTGAACAAGCGTAGGAAGTGAACCTTCTCTTTTTTTTTGTAATCAGAAAATTTCCCTTTAAAATGAGTTTTTGTGTTCAACGGTTAAACTTTTAGTCAATAGTATTGCCATTAAAATATAATTTTTATTTCTTTATTTCTTTATTGCAATGTGAGGGACCACAGTAGGAGAAATAAACTGCATCCTACGTTATTAAACCAGTAAAAAGTCTTTGTATTGGATTGCAAATAAAATAAGTAATTATGTGATAAATGTGGATGTCTTACCAGTACTATACTGTGCACACATTTCTTCCTAGAGTTATTTGTGGTAATGCTTTAGCCATTAAACCCTGCATTCTATGCTGAGCTGTGTCTCAGAGTGCTTGGTGCATGTAAAGCAAATGCTTTTTTATTTTTTTATTTTGCAATTCTTGAAATCTCTGTGCTACATTATTATGCACAGTCCATGACTGAACATTAAATTCCATGGATAGATTATTTTTTTATTGCACTTTCCCTCTCAATGAAAGCTTTAGGAATTAAAATAAATATTTATCTTTACATTTTTTTTCCAATTATAAACATTACTTAAGGGAATAAAATAATGTAACATTAGTTATGTTTATTGATGCTTTTTCACACATATTAATCAGCTTGTGAGTTTTATTTTATTTTTTACAGTTTTAAAATACAGATCTGACATCTCTTCATGTTTTACAATGACAGTGATAAAATAAATCTGTATTTTAAATCATAAACACTGAATCTCAATTTGAGAAAATGGGATTACTGATTTCAGGGGCATCAAGAGTGGAATTGGTGGATACAAGGTCTTTGTGGGAGTACAGGGTAGAGGAAACCATGCCCCCAATATAGTGAAGCAATGCCCCCTTTGCCCATACATTTGGCCAGGGCTCCCATAGTATTGAAATATTCAATGTCTTGGTAACCCAGTGTCTACAGTTAATGAACTTTGAAAAGGTAAAAAAGAATATTGGGGAAACTCTCTTAAATCAGTTACTAACTTCATCTGGACACTATTTTCTTGGTATTATGAGGTTCTTTTGACTCCATGGAGTCAATACAATTAACCACAAGTCCATTTGTGGCATGTGTAAGTGCAGCTGTATGCCATACTTACGGTAACACCAGACTCGCAGATTTTTGTTCTGGGCCTGCATACAAAAATTTGCAGATCTGGGATGATATTGGGCCAAGAGGGGGGCAAATTGTGGTGTCATTGCCAGTGTTTCTACACCATCACAATGGCAACTCACCCCATTTGCAGTTAATTGGATTACCCCTATGTTTTAAGTGCACCATCAAATCACTCCATATTAAAGTAATGTTTCTGTAACTAAAACATTAACATGTTACATGTGTGCTTTGTTTGCATTAGTGGTTTTTTAAGTTCTTATGTAGCATTTTGTATAGGTGGCCTTCCATTTGATAGGCATTATATTTCAGCACACTCTGTATCACAGAGCATATGAAATGATCTGCATAAATTGTGTATCCCCAGCTGTGCTAAACATATAATAAAGATTTGGATTAAGTGTTTTTTCAAAGCTGGAAAATTGCACACTTTCTAATGCCTATGTGACACATCCAGGGCCGACTCTACCATTAGGCAACTTTAGGTGTCTGCCAAGGGTAGCCGGCTCCTGAAGGGCACCACTGAATTCATCTACAGTAGGAATAAACTGAGGCATGACTCTGTATGCTGTCTCCTCCTTTTACACTACTCTGGATGCAACTGTGGGTCCAACCAGGTGCAACCACCGCTATCATGCTTTACCACATAGTGCCTTATAGTGCCTTAGCACTTCCCCTGTGCAAGTCATGTTAAGGCACATACTGTAGGATGCGGATGTAACTATGGCTCCCAAGGGGTGCCCCCAGAGCTGGATTAAGGGTATCGGAGCCCAGGGGACTTCTGACAGTGGGGCCCCTAATAAAGAGGCAGGAAGATTAATTATATATATATATATATATATATATATATATATTGGTAGATGCTCAATTAGCTTAGTGATATCATTCAGGTGCTCGAAAGGGAGGGGTATTTCTAAGCAAGAAAAAAAGCCATTTGTTTCCTCCAGCACCCTGAATGATAACCGTAACCAGATTTAAATTCCACATAATAATAATAGAATTCAGAGATCTTCGTTACACACATTTGCGCAAATGTGTGAATAAGCCCCAAAGCATATATATATATATATATATATGCAAAGAGAAGACTACGGCACTCCCAGTGTGATTTTTTTAAATGCTTTAGTGGTGAAAAATCATTGTGTATAAAGGCAACGTTTCGGTGCCCCTGCAGCACCGTTTTCAAGCATTACACGTGAGGCAAACAAATAGTGTGTGTGCTGACTACTTACCTAAATAGGCGTCTTCCATCCCGCTGTGCAGGAGCCGGGTTCCCAAGACACTTCCATGAGGTGCTGATTCCCCCCTGTCACTGCTGGTGACATCAAGCATGTCCGGCCCCCGTTGGCATGGAGATGCGGTACGCGTATCCTGGCAACCCAGGCACCTGTGCCCTGTTGTCTCCCCGGCTCCCTCACTGCGGTCTGTGGAAATATAAGCAATCGGGGACATTGTGCTGTGATACACAATAATGCTGCAGACATATACTTGCTACAGAAATATGGTATAGTGCACAATACTTAATATGTGCCCTGATGTAAACATGCTATAACACACATCGAATGTGACTGTTCACAACCTCCGTTGCTATAAATGACTAAGAATAATTCTGACCCTATTATAAAACATGTATATATACACAATTTATTGCCGATGGAAAAGTCTGCTGGAAATCCTCATGAGGAAGACTACTAAAAATCCTCATAAAAAAGTGTACCAATTCTGACGTTCGTTTAGCCCATTGGGAAACACTGTGTTCAAGATAGGAATCCACTTTGTTTCACAACGTAGGAGCCGCCCATGTCTCAGTGACACCGGAACGTGGTCAATTAACATATGTTTTAAAGTCGCTAGGGGATGTTTCACTTGTAAAAAATGCCTAGCCACTGGTTGCTCTGAGGAGCCACTTGCTAATGCTTTGCAGATTGATGAGTGATGTAGAGCCATCCTTTCCAGCACCGTTCTTATGGTTTTGCCCACATAATAAAGATTACATGGGCATATGATGACATATACCACATATGTAGATAGACAAGACAGCACATGATTGATGCGGAATGTCCGTGCAGATGTGGAATGTTTAAAAGTTAACCCTGTTAACATGTGTGAGCACGTAGTGCACTTAGGGCATTTGTAACAACCTGATGTCTTCGTTAAGAAGTGTCTCCAGTGTATGTTTTTGAAAACCTGTAATATCAGTATGTACAACTGCATCCCTAATATTCCGGGCCCGGGTGTAGCAGGCCATTGATCTTTTTTTCATAAGGCCTCGCAGGGTCTCATCAGTTGTGATAATTGGCCACAGAGCTGTACTCACCCGTTGGATTATTTGACTTGAAGTACTAAATTCCATTTTCCATGGAATTATATTTTCATTAGTTTTCCTTGTAGGTTGTAGTAATCTTCTCTCCCCATTGAGAGCACTTCTTCTTTTTGTTGTCTCAATAACGTCAGGTTGTAGCCTCTAGTGACAAAACGATCAATCACTTTGTCGATATCAGAGGATGCTGTAATCTGATCACTTGCTATTCTCGCCACCCTCATCATCTGTGATTTAGACAAATCTCTTTTTAGTGGTTTTTGGGTGGTGGCTAGATCCCAATAATAATAATGTGTTCCGGTCAGTTGGTTTGGAGAACATCTGGGTATGTAATTGACAGTTTTCAATGGTCACTTGCACATCTAAATAGTGAATGGTTTTGTCACTGAATTGGGATGTAACTTTAATAGATGAATCTCTATTGTTAATCTCCTGGATCATTTGCAATAGCTTGGACTCTTCCCCTGTCCATATGATAAATAGGTCATCTATATAACTCATATAACATTAGATGACCTGTGCATAATCCCCTTTATCAAAAAACATCTGTTGTTCCTCTCGAAACATGAAAATGTTCGCGTATCTCGGAGCGACATTACTTCCCATAGCACAGCCTCTGAGTTGTTTATAGAAGTGTCCATTATATAAAAAATAGTTCCTAGTCAACGTTAGTTCCAGAAGTTGCATGAATAAATTGATGTCCAGGTCTTTGATGTTTTGTTGTACATAGAAAGATCTCATAGCTGTTAGGCCCAGTGAATGGGGGATCGAAGTATATAGGCTGTTGATGTTCATGGAGTATAGAGCCAGGAGAGATGGTGGGAAAAGCTAGAAGTCGATTCAGGAAGTCAGTCGTATTTTTTACATAATATTGTTGTTGTTTTATATAAGGTTGCAAGATAATATCTAGATCTACAGCAAAAGGTTGATACAAGGATTCCCTTCGCCAATATTATTGGTCGCCCTGGTGGGCTTATTGCATCCTTGTGAATTTTTGGGACTGTGTATAAAATTGGAGTCACTGGATGTTGACAGCTTTTCCTCCAAAAGTCCCTCATCTTTCGCTTCCATGAGAACATCTAATGGCTCTACTTGATACTCTGCAGTTGGATCCTTCATTAATATTTGATATACTTCCTCGACTGCCAGCTGTTTCTCTATTTCGCTCATGTAATCCACTACGTTTTGGATTACAATAGTGCCCCCCTTGTCAGCGGGGCGCATCACAATGTCCCGATATCCAGATGCATTTTTTAAAGCTTGTCTTTCAGCACGACTGAGATTAAAATGTGTAACAGGCTTAGCTTGGACAAATTTATTCACTGAGTAATCCATCAAATGTGTATACGTTTTAATTGATTCATTACTGGAATTAGGGTCAAACGTTGAACGACTCCTTTTTAAAAGAAATTTCTATGCTGGTGTATCAATGAGTTGTTGTTCCGAGTTCTGATGAAATTCCTGTAATCTCAATTTTCTTGAGAAGCGATGAAGTTCGATGTTCCATTGTAAATCGTTATGGGGATTTGTCGGTACAAATGATAACCCACATTTCAGGACTTGTTCTTCAAGCTCAGTGAGTACTCTGGAGGATAGGTTGTATATTTTGGGAGGCTACTCCTTTTCTGCCTCTCGTTTTGACCCCCCGGCGGGTAGCTTTGTTTTTAATGGTTGGTCTTCTATTGCATTGGGGCATACCCCTAAAGGGGCTGATGGACCTTCTAATGGATCATCCGAGTCAAGGGTAGCGAATTCACTGTCGCTATTAGAAGTGGGGGCGTCAAAAATAGGGACAGCACTCAATGGATTTTGTAAGTAGAAAAATAGTATGTTTAATAATTAGATAGTATCCATCAACATTTTGGTGTGTGATTAGGTGTCATAATGTATTTTTTATATTTGTTTTTCATCCTGAATACAGTGTATGACACACCAAAACATTGATGGATACTATGTGATTATTAAAAATACTATTTTTCTACTTACAAAATCCTTTGATTGACATCCATATTTTTGGATACATGGCTGCAGTTTTACTGTAGTGGACTTGGACACCGGGGTATTAACATTTGGATTTACTGAGTGCTGGAGCTGTACAATATATACATATATATATATATATATATATATATATATAGTAGGCTGCCTACTTCACACGCTATTGGGCAGCTGATCCGTCGCTCAGCTGCCCTGTAATAATATGCATCCCCAGTGTTACGGCAGCCAGGAAGTGCAGCAGGGACTGGGGAGCTGGGAGCGCATCTCAGATAGGAACGGCGAGTGGCCCTTTTAAAAAGGGAGGCCGGGGTACTTATCCCCAGGCCCCCCCCCCCTTAGTCCAGCTCTGGGCGCCCCTACAGTTGCTCCATATAGCCTTGATGCATGCCCCTGGATCCCGACTATCCAGCAGCAAGCAGCACCTGACTGCATGTCTGCACCCACCCAGCAGCAGTACTGTAATGCTGCTGCTGCTTGTAAAAGGAATCATGCCAATTCCTAGGGAAAACAAGGAAATAGCTTTTAGGTAAGTAGCCCATGGGGGTTCTGTGGGACTGCAGACAGTTCAGATATTGCAGGCCGATGGGTGGTTTGTACTTGTAAACAGCATAATAGGGGAGAAAAACAGGCACTGGGTCACTATACAGTACACATGAAGGAGGGGGTTCAGTAATGAACTATATATATATATATATATAATATATATATATATATATACACACACACACACACACACACACACACACACACACACTAGTGATTTGCACCGGAAATTTTTCGGGTTTTGGTTTTGGATTCGGTTCCGCGCCCGTGTTTTGGATTCGGACGCGTTTTGGCAAAACCTCCCTGAAATTTTTTTGTCGGATTCGGGTGTGTTTTGGATTCAGGTGTTTTTTTACAAAAAACCCTCAAAAACAGCTTAAATCATAGAATTTGGGGGTTATTTTGATCCCATAGTATTATTAACCTCAATTACCATAATTTACACTCATTTCCTGTCTATTCTGAACACCTCACAATATTATTTTTAGTCCTAAAATTTGCACCGAGGTCGCTGGATGACTAAGCTAAGCGACCCAAGTAGCCGACACAAACACCTGGCCCATCTAGGAGTGGCACTGCAGTGTCAGACAGGAAGGCACTTCAAAAAATAGTCCCCAAACAGCACATTATGCTAAGAAAAAGAGAGGTGCAATGAGGTAGCTGTGTGACTAAGCTAAGCGACCCAAATGGCCGACACAAACACCTGGCCCATATAGGAGTGGCACTGCAGTGTCAGGCAGGATGGCACCTCAAAAAAATAGTCCCCAAACAGCACATGATGCAAAGAAAAAAAGAGGCGCAATGAGGTAGCTGTGTGACTAAGCTAAGCGACCCAAGTGGCCAACACAAACACCTGGCCCATCTAGGAGTGGCACTGCAGTGTCAGACAGGATGGCACTTCAAAAAATAGTCCCCAAACAGCACATGATGCAAAGAAAAAAAAGAGGTGCACCAAGGTCGCTGTATGGCTAAGCTAAGTGACCCAAGTGGCTGACACAAACACCTGGCCCATCTAGGAGTGGCACTGCATTGTCAGACAGGATGGCAGATTTAAAAAATAGTCCCCAAACAGCACATGATGCAAAGAAAAAAAAGAGGTGCCTGACTTAAACAAACCACCTCACCATCAGAATCCTCCTTGTCAATTTCCTCCCCAGCACCAGCAACACCCATATCCTCATCCTGGTGTACTTCAACAGTGACATCTTCAATTTGACTATCAGGAACTGGACTGCGGGTGCTTCTTCCAGCACTTGCAGGGCATGCAAATGGTGGAAGGCGCAACCTCTTCCCGTCCAGTGTTGGGAAGGTCAGGCATCACAAACGACACAATTGGACTCTCCTTGGGGATTTGTGATTTAGAAGAACGCACAGTTCTTTGCTGTGCTTTTGCCATCTTAACTCTTTTAAGTTTTCTAGCAGGAGGATGAGTGCTTCCATCCTCATGTGAAGCTGAACCACTAGCCATGAACATAGGCCAGGGCCTCAGCCGTTCCTTGCCACTCCGTGTCGTAAATGGCACATTGGCAAGTTTACGCTTCTCCTCAGACGATTTTGATTTAGATTTTTGGGTCATTTTACTGAGCTTTATTTTTTTGGATTTTACATGCTCTCTACTATGACATTAGGCATCGGCCTTGGCAGACGACGTTGATGGCATTTCATCGTCTCGGCCATGACTAGTGGCAGCAGCTTCAGCACGAGGTGGAAGTGGATCTTGATCTTTCCCTATTTTACCCTCCACATTTTTGTTCTCCATTTTTTAATGTGTGGAATTATATGCCAGTAATCTATCAATAGCAATGGCCTACTACTATATATACTGCGCACAACTGAAATGCACCACAGGTATGGATGGATAGTATACTTGACGACACAGAGGTAGGTAGAGCAGTGGCCTTCTGTACCGTACTGCTATATAGTATATACTGGTGGCCAGCAAACTGTGCAAAACTCAAATGCACCACAGGTATGGATGGATAGTATACTTGATGACACAGAGGTAGGTAGAGCAGTGGACTACTGTACCGTACTGCTATATATATAGTTATACTGGTGGTCAGCAAACTGTGCACAACTGAAATGCGCCACAGGTATGGATGGATAGTATACTTGATGACACAGAGGTAGGTAGAGCAGTGGCCTTCTGTACCGTACTGCTATATAGTATATACTGGTGGTCAGCAAACTGTGCAAAACTGAAATGCACCACAGGTATGGATGGATAGTATACTTGACGACACAGAGGTAGGTAGAGCAGTGGACTACTGTACCATACTGCTATATATATAGTTATACTGGTGGTCAGCAAACTGTGCAAAACTGAAATGCACCACAGGTATGGATGGATAGTATACTTGACGACACAGAGGTTAGTAGAGCAGAGGACTACTGTACCGTACTGCTATATATATAGTTATACTTGTGGTCAGCAAAGTTCTGCTCTGTCCTCCTACTAGTATATATATATATATATATATATATATATATATACTACAATGCAGCACAGATATGGAGCGTTTTTTAGGCAGAGAACGTATAATACTGGTGGTCACTGGTCACTGGTCAGCAAAACTTTGCACTGTCCTCCTACTATATAATACTGCTGGTCCCCAGTACCCACAATAAAGCAATTAGCACACTGAGCACAGATATTTGCAGCACACTGAGCACAGTCAGATATGCAGCGTTTTTCAGGCAGAGAACGTAGATATTTGCACTTGCAGCATACTGAGCACAGATATTTACAGCACACTGAGCACAGATATTTGCAGCACAATTTGCAGCCCAGTGAACATAGAAACTGAGAGGACGCCAGCCACGTCCTCTCACGATCATCTCCAATGCACGAGTGAAAAATGGCGGCGACACGCGGCTCCGTATATAGAATACGAAACTCGAGAGAATCCAACCGCAGGATGATGATGTTCGGGCGCACTCGGGTTAACCGAGCAAGGCGGGAGGATCCGAGTTGCTCGGACCCGTGCAAAAAAAGGTGAAGTTCGGGCGGGTTCGGATCCCGAGGATCCGAACCCGCTCATCACTAATATACACTAGGTGATTCATCTCTCCCTACAGGCGCTCTTCACACCATCGTAAGGGGCTATGCCTCCTCAACCCTTGCACACCATTGTGGCATGCAATATTTTTATTATATGGAGTTTTACCTCCAATCATAATTGTGTGAGTAGTTAAATATTGCATGGACAAAGGGCATGCAATGGTTAAGGGGTCGTAGCCCCTTGTAACGGCATGAACAGCGCACGCAGGGCCTGATGAATCACCTAGTAGTTGCTGTGGTTGGAGAGTAGCGGGTGCAGGGGAGACGTGGATGGGGGAAGGGGTCCAGGGGAGATGTGGGTGGGGGAGGGGTGGTTTGCGGGGGTTCTGCGGGTGGAGGAGGGGTTGGTGCGGTGGTGCCATGGGTGGGGGAGGGGGTCTGGAGCCACCGAGGGTGGGGGAGGAGTGGTTGCGGGGGTGCCGCGGGTGGGGGAGGGTCGGGTGTGGTGTGCCACGGATGGGCTCCGGAGGTACTGCGAGTGGTCGAGGGTTGGGTAATGCTTCTCCTGCTTCTCCTCCTGAAAGCAGCTAAGCTGCTGTCCTCCGTTTGGCAGTGGCTCTCCCAGAGACTCGCACAGTAGCCAAGCAGCCAGTCACTATTGTTAGCGCCAGTGTCCCAACGTGCCGCATTACAGGGAAGAAGATGCACTCAATGAACTACAGCACCCAGCAGCCCTTAGCACCGGCGCTAAGGGCTACTGGGAGCTATAGTTTATTTAGTGCGTCTACTTACCTGTAATGTGGCGCGTTGGGACACCGGCGCTAACAATAGTGACTGGCTGGCAGAAATGACTGGCTAAATCAATGTAAAACGCGAGTGCTGTGCAGTGTCAGCGACACCCATTGCACTGCACTGCACAGCACTGTCATCTTTTACATTGATTCAGCATCTAGACATTTCCCTCCATGATATCACCCACTCTATCTGTTATATTAGCCATCTCAGGGTTTCCAGGCCGGCAGCCCAGGTGCTGTGTTGCGGAGTCAGGGCCTCTGGGGATCTGGGTGGCTTCGGGGCTCAGAGAGTATGCGGTGCAGGGAGGGCTATGAAAGCCTTCCACTGCGCTGCTTTCATACACATCTATGCAGGTGGCCGCAGCAGCTTTTTTTCCACCTGCACCACGGCTAGGGAGTGGGGATTGTTGATGCCGGAGAGGGCAGGCGGACTGGCAGCAGGACATAGGATGCTGCAGTAAAAGGATTTTTTCCCCTATCTACAGCACAGAGACTTGCTGCAGATGCAGTGGCATACCCCCCGACTGTACCTTTTTGGCTCTCCAAACTTCCAGTGAAAGTACTGGAAAAGGGCCGGGGCCATGCCACTTTACCCGTTGCCATGCCCCCTTTTGGAATTTGTACCGATTTTTATGTGTAAATTGTTGGAGGGTATGTTGCTGCAGATGCAGTGGGCCTATTTTGGGTGTGGACCTGGAGCTGCAGCTCCATTAGCCCTATTATTAATCTTGCTCTGGGAACACACATCAGCCAAAGGGCATAGGCTTCCATTGGATGTAACCTGTTTGGGAGGGCATTTCTTGCCCAATCAGCTGTGGACTGGGTGTGATAGACCTGCTGCTAACCAGCATTATACACACAAGCACAGAGTCACAGATCTGGGCTATTATATAGGATATATATATATATATATATTTTTTTTATATATATATATATATACTGTGTATATATATATATATATATATATATATTGGTAGATGCTCAATTAGCTTAGTGATATCATTCAGGTGCTCGAAAGGGAGGGGTATTTCTAAGCAAGAAAAAAAGCCATTTGTTTCCCCCAGCACCCTGAATGATAACCGTAACCAGATTTAAATTCCACATAATAATAATAGAATTCAGAGATCTTCATTACACACATTTGCGCAAATGTGTGAATAAGCCCCAAAGCAGCATCAAGGCGTCTCTGTATATTTGGGGTCCCTAGCGCTATATCTAGGTGCAGGGTGTGGCACCCCAAAACACCAGCATAAGCCATAAAGCCTAGCGTAGCATACCAGTGAAAAAACTATAGTGTTAATAAATTAGTATTTAGGAAGCCGAAGCTATAGAGAATGTGATACAAAAATGAAATGCAATTAAAATAGAGAAATGGTGTTAAAAAATTAATAAGTGAAAAGTGTTAATAGAATGTAAGGGTATGCCACACTAAGGCCATCAAGCTCAGCCAGTCCAGAGGCACCACACCTCACACCTCCATTACCCCAATCTGGGTCTAAGATTAACCAGCAAGGAGCCACATGATAATGGCTCCTTACTACAAAATGTCTAAGCTAAGAGCTACCTACCTTGGAGCAACCCCATAATGCTCCATGTGGCATGTCAGGGCCTGCACCTCCTCCTAATGCAGGAACGTCTCTGCCTCTCACAACAAACACCCTGCACCTAGATATAGCGCTAGGGACAAATGGCTTTTTTTCTTGCTTAGAAATACCCCTCCCTTTCGAGCACCTGAATGATATCGCTAAGCTAATTGAGCATCTACCAATATATATGTTTGTTGTGAGAGGCAGAGAGGTTCCTGCATTAGGAGGAGGTGCAGGCCCTGACATGCCACATGGAGCATTATGGGGTTGCTCCAAGGTAGGTAGCTCTTAGCTTAGACATTTTGTAGTAAGGAGCCATTATCATGTGGCTCCTTGCTGGTTAATCTTAGACCAAGATTGGGGTAATGGAGGTGTGAGGTGTGGTGCCTCAGGACTGGCTGAGCTGGATGGCCTTAGTGTGGCATACCCTTACATTCTATTAACACTTTTCACTTATTAATTTTTTAACACCATTTCTCTATTTTAATTGCATTTCATTTTTGTATCACTTTCTCTATAGCTTCGGCTTCCTAAATACTAATTTATTAACACTATAGTTTTTTCACTGGTATGCTACGCTGGGCTTTCTGGCTTATGCTGGTGTTTTGGGGTGCCACACCCTGCACCTAGATATAGCGCTAGGGACCCCAAATATAAAGAGAGACGCCTTGATGCGGCTTTGGGGCTTATTCACACATTTGCGCAAATATGTGTAATGAAGATCTCTGAATTCTATTATTATGTGGAATTTAAATCTGGTTACGGTTATCATTCAGGGTGCTGGGGGAAACAAATGGCTTTTTTCTTATATATGTATATATATATATATATATATATATATATGTGTGTGTGTGTACCAGGGAAGCTATCAGCGCCACAGGTGCAGTATTCAAAATATCAACACTAGTAATGGAACCCCCACAGTGAGATCATTAAAAAATATAAATATATATTAAAAGATATCTGCCTATTAGACACTCCCCTCTAGATTTGGGGCGTCAGCCTGTTACCTCAAATAGAATTAGGCACTGGTATAGGTGCCTGTGGTGAACACTTGTGAACAAAGGATGAGGTAATAAAGGCGACCGCTGGTGTCAATCAGATGCAGAGGATAGGTAGTTGCAATAAAATTTTAAATTTATTTAAACTGTGGTGCACTAAAACAAAAATAGAGTAAAAAAGTGGAATTTTGTACAGTAAAAATAATAAGCACAGGGAGGTAAATAAAAATGCTTAAAAAATTACAATTGACATAAAAATTGGTACATGGGACATAAAAATACATAGGATTAAAAGAGTCAAAAACAAAAATATAAAGTTCAAAAGAAAGGAGTAAGATAGCTTAACTTAGTAGTTGAGGTATAGATCAAAGCAGCACCCAACGCGTTTCGTCCTGTCTGGACCTCATCCTTTGTTCACATATATATATACGGATTAACTACCGCGATCACTGTATCCGCGCATGCGCGAGCTACGAGGCCAGGCTCACGTGCGCGGTTACTGACGTCACGGCGCATGTGCGATCCGAGCGATCGGACGCACGTGCACACAGTAGTCAAAGTACACAATCCCAGCAAACAGCGTGAGAATACCAGAACTCCCGCGCATGCGCGGGAGTGATTTCCGGATGCAACCTGGCACACAATCCTCTTTCCAGTCCTCTTACTCCCTTTAAGGTGGGCTGAGAGTGCATGGCTTACCAATACTGACCCCTGACGAAGTCCCGTTATTTGTTAAGGGACGAAACGCGTTGGGCACATGACCTCTGGTTCTCCACTATGCTGAGAGACATTCAGATAAGCCTATCTATATTTTAAGCATTGTTCGAGTTGAATCTTACTGTTTTTGTCCTGTTTTTGTCCTGTTGTGTGTAATAAATATTTAAATCTTACGATATTACACCATCAGAAGCTTTATTTCCCTTTGGGGAGATCTTTTTTTGGTTTTAAGGTCTTGTTCAAGGAACGACTGAGAGGAATCCACCAAGATCCTAATTCTTATAAGGAAGTGTGAGTGGTACCTCATATATCCTAGATCTAATTCTCTCTACTGGTGAATTAATTTTTACCCTACACTGGCACTTAGAATACTTCCAGTTTTTGCACGTAAGCACATAAGCACTTTTCTATGCATGTAAGCACTAAGTCACTTTATTGTAAAAGTGTACTTTATTCATACATGGTTTCCATCCTCCAATTATGTGATGATCTGAAAAACCTCTGAGTATTACGAGGATGAAGGAGGCTATTGAGGAAGACCACCTGTAAAAGATACCTTTACAAGCTGATCGTAATTTTTTGTTCGGTACGCAAATTTGTTTGTCATTATTTGGATAAAGTCCGTCACATGATTGGCTTTTAACCTGAACACTGAAGGCGCAATTGGTTTACCACTATATATATATATATATATATATATATAGTCACTGTGGTCCCTAGGGAGGGTTGGCCCACTCCCAAGTAATAAAAGTACCAAGCATCACTCTGGGGACTTGATGCAAAAGTAACAAAGTTTAGTGAAAAATCACATGTCAAAAAGGCATAGCTTTGCCAACATTTCAGCGCCGCGCAGGGTGCTTTTGTCAAGGCTGTATGCTGTGAAAGAAAAGAACAAACCCACACAGTGCCACACATCTTACCTTTATTATGTGTCCAAACACCAATACGACCGCAGCGCCGGACAGCGGGAGCTGACGTTGGGCCGGGCTTCCGGTGAGTTCCTGATTGCAGTTGCCATGAAATTACATTATCCGGTAACCACGGTAACCTCGAGCGTCCCGGCCACCCCTGGTAACCCGCTGGAGTTGACGGAATACAGTGCAAGAAAGTGATAATCAAAAAGCAAAAAGCATCGTGCCAAAGTGTAGCTGGCCATAAGCAAATATCCTTATTAATGCGTGAATATTAAATATCCTTATTAATGATGCTAAAATCGTGAGTGATCCCACCCAAGTGAACATTATTGAACAACCCTTATGCGTGATATGCCTAAAGTGATATGGCCAGGGCACCTATGCTGAAATAAGGTTGAAAAATTTAAAAGCTTAAAAGAGGTTAAAAAGTATGGGGTTAATTCCAAGTTGATTGCAGCAGGATTTTTCATAGCAATTGGGCAAAACCATGTGCACTGCAGGGGAGGCAGATATAACATGTGCAGAGAGAGTTAGATTTGGGTGGGTTATTTTATTTCTGTGCAGGGTAAATACTGGCTGCTTTATTTTTACACTGCAATTTAGATTGCAGATTGAACTCACCACACCCAAATCTAACTCTCTCTGCACATGTTATATCTGCCTCCCCTGCAGTGCACATGGTTTTGCCCAATTGCTAACAAAAATCCTGCTGCGATCAACTTGGAATTACCCCCATGTGCGATTATTGGCAGGCATGCAGACAAGACAGCTAAAGCAAATAAGTAATTAAGAAGGGCGTTATGTTATAGACAAGGTAAATGCCCGTAATGTTGGAGTAAAGACAATGGGTTAGAAGTAACACAATTGGCTGACCCTGACCTTACATAATGTGGCCAGTGCACGTAATGTCTACTGAAGAAAGGAGGTGCTGCGTGATGTTAGAGTCCACGTGACCCTACCAAGGAGCAAAGAATAAACCAACAAATACTGATAATGTTATAGGAACACACTCCAAGCAATGTGTTCATTGAGTCCATCAGGTGCTAATGCTGATAGACGATGGATCCATTCGATCTCTCTTTGTGATAGCATCCTGGACCAATCACCTCCTCGGTTATGTGGGGGAATATGGTGGACAATCATGTACCGTAACTGTTGTAACCGGTGCTGTGCATTCTTAAAGTGTCGGGCGACCGGCTGGTCGTTTGATTTCTCCTCCAACGCTGCCTTAATGGCTGATCGATGAAGAGCCATCCTTTCCTGAAAGGTCCAAATAGTTTGTCCCACGTAGACCAAGCCACACGGGCACGTGATGACGTATATGATGTACTGAGATGTACATGTAACGTGATGTTTAATTTTAAAAGTTTGTTTCATTTTTGGATGTTGAAAGGTTGAGCCCGTGTCCATGAATTTGCATGTTGTGCAGGAAAGGCAGCGCTGGCATCCGGCAGCGCCTGCGTGGCGCTGAAACGTTGGCAAAGCTATGCCTTTTTGACATGTGATTTTTCACTAAACTTTGTTACTTTTGCATCAAGTCCCCAGAGTGCCGCCTGGTTCTTTTATTACTTGGGAGTGGGCCAACCCTCCCTAGGGACCACAGTGACTGTACAATTTGTTTAGGAGGGCACCAGGGCAGTTGATTCACTTATTACGGAGTGCCGACCAATTTGAGTCTTTATATATATATACATATGTAAAATAAACATAATTCCCAAGTGCGCTATATTGATTGAAAATTATTATCATAAATTCTTCCAGGGTATAAACTGCAGATTGGAGAATGATTGCTGTTTTTTCTGAGGTCCTAAAAAGGATATTCCCTCACTAAAAAGTCACCCAAAAGAGGCCTGAGGTCAATTAGTACCAATTTGTGATTTATTAACACGTTTTCATACAAAATATAAAATTGTACAAAGATAACATTTATGAATCAATAAGAATTATCCAGAATGTGATTGTGGTATATTAGATCCCTCCCTCACAGACCCCTATCAGTCATAAGTGTGTAATCCAACCTGTGAAGATTCTCCCTTTTGAGCTCACACCTTACTAAACTGAGGGAGGATCTAATATACCACCATCACATTCTGGATCATTCTTAGTTTTAGGACCTCAGCAAAAACAGCAGTCATTCTACAATCTGCAGTCTATGCCCGTGTGGGCTTTTCTGGTAGAATTTATGAAAATAATTTTCAACTAATATAGTGCACTTGGAAATTATGTTTTATTTAATGTATATTTAAGATTTGTCAACAGAGATCTCTCCTGTAGTTCTGCTCTTGTTTGGGCGCAAGATAAGGATACTGTGATTTATATATATAAAACGGTGCTCGGCACCGAAACGTCGGCTTTATATGGCAATTTAATGATGGACCCGATCCAATAAACAGCACCTTTATTATTATTATTCACGAGTGCCGCAGTCTTTCTACCTGCTCTACAATACTTTACTGAAGGCACCGTACAAAATCTACATCAAGCAAAGAGTGACGGTTCATTTTTGCATGTATATATATATATATATATATATATATATATATGTGTACATATGCAGAAAGAATGGTTATCTCGTGAACAAAACCACAAAAAAATTTGACAATATAATTTTTCACTTTAAAAGTGAGTGTTATCCCTTTTCCTTTTCTCTGTATATGTATAATGATGAAATTCACGCCAGCCCACCTAGTGGCCACCTACATCTCCCTTCTGAGAGGTGGTGTTGGTGGGGGAGTGATGCAGCTAAGGGGGTACTAGGCTGAAGATTTACCTAGGGTGCACAGAGACCTTGCATTGGCCCTGGATACATCCTGAATTCAGCAGTATTCCATTTGCTGCTAAGAAAGAGTGGGACTTATCCTAAGCAATGCAGGTGTTCACATGTAAAAATACATGCTTACAGTTGCTTTTGCTAACACTTGGGACGGGGTGAGGCTTGATTACAGTATGTCATTACACCATGATTTTCATGATCAAGGATGTCATCAAGTATTGCACCTTCCAAGCAAAATACTGCATTCATTTTTATAAGCAAGGGTTGTTGTTGTTGTTGTTATAAGGTGCCACAAGTGGTCCACAGCACCGTACATACAGTATACGGCAGCAGTTGGACACTACAGCGTACACAGAACATTGCATAACATTACAGTTACCAAGCCATAAACAGAGAAAAGGTAACATTTAGCACTACAATTCTCAGTACACAGGGGGTCATTCCGACCTGATCGCACGCTGCACTACTTCTTCGCAGTGGTGTGATCGGGTCGGAACTGCGCATGCGCGTCATTGCCCGGCGAAGGCTGTCGCCGAGCAATGATGCCTGTTACAAGGAAAGCGGTCACAGCGGCGAACGCAAGAAGATTGACAGAAGGAAGGCGTGTCGGGGTGTCAACTGACCGTTTTCCGGGTGTGGGCCAGCGAACGCAGGCGTGTCCAGGCGTTTTGAGGGCGGATGTCTGACGTCAAACCCAGGACCTGCATCGCTGGATCCGTCGCAAATGGTAAGTAGGTCTAGGGCTGGTCTTGTTTTACATTAAACTTTTTTAGCATAGCAGGGCTGCACAAGCATTTGCAGCCCTTCTATGCTAACATACACTCCCCCATAGGTGGCGTCAGGTTGATCGCACGAACAGCAAAAAGTTGCTACGTGCGATCAACTCGGAATGACCCTCACAGTAAAGCTGGGAAGCAAGGTGAATGAGGAAATAATCAATAAAGAGTGGAACCTGTCTCCAATAGTGACTGCACGAATAGCAGAAGCAGAGGGAGGAGAACCCTGCTCCTAGGAGCTTACAATCAAGGGAAGAGGGGAATCTGGCAAATGACATGAGGGGTGAACATGTGGATGGGGATCTGAGAGCATGAGTTAAGGTGAGGTAGACACAGTGCTGAAAGTAGGGTGGTACGGGGTTGTACAGGGTGGTACGGAGTACCAATAAGAAAGATGGTGGTGGTACGTAGTACCACCAGCCCACCAGTGGGGCATAATTTATTGTATAAGGGGCATTTTTGTGTGTGGGACATAAAATGGTGTTAGTGGCATAACTGTGTGTGGGATAATATGTAATAAGCATTACAGTGTGTGGTATAATATGTAAGGCATTATGGTGTATGGCATAATGTGTAATGGGCATTACGGTTTGTGGCATAATGTGTAATGGGTGTTATGGTGTCTGGCATAATATGTAATGGGCATTACAGTGTGTGGCATAATGTGTAATAAGCATTACGGTGTGTAGCATAATGTGTAATAAGCAAGCATTACGGTGTTTGGCATAATGTGTAAGGGGCATTACAGTGTGTGGCATACTGTTGCCATTCCCCTATTGTCATGTAGCCACTCCCCTATTTTCGTGTGACCCCTCATGACACATGATCATGCCCATTTTTACTTTCAGTACCACTAAGAATAAAATTCTACTTGCACCACTGGGTAGAGATGACTGAGGTAGGAGGGTGGGCTGAGTGACCTAGCGACACAAAAATGTCGTCATCCCCATCTCCCCTTACTGACTCAGGTGAACCTTTGTTTGAAAGAGGTTGGTGCCCGGAGAGGTTATTCTCCAGTGATCATGCATTATCGACAGAGAGCAATTCTGTATTAGAGAAATTATTGTAATTCCATGGTTTGGCAAATATTTTCCCCATCCTTACTTCAATAAACTCCGGGGCAACCTTATTTAAAAGAGGAGAGTCTTCTTTTTCAAATTACGCAGCCGTTGATGGTTACTGACTGGTGATCACTTGCAGGTCAAGTGCAAACAGAAACACTTATAGAACTGGCAGATGGGTACAACACTTAGGGATCTATTTACTATGCCCTGGATAGAGATAAAGGGGACGGAGATAAAGACCCAACCAACCAGCTCCTAACTGTCATTTTTCAAACACAGTTTGTAACATCGCAGTTAAACACTGATTGGCTGGTACTTTATCTCCATCCACTTTATCTCCACCCAAGGCTTAGTAAATAGACCCCTTTATGTGTCTGATATTGCCTTATCTGGCACTGACTGCACACATTTAAAGACACCCTTGTTTGATAAAGGGGAATATTGTATTGGTTGGGAAAGGGGAAGTGGAAGATATACTGCACTAGTTTTTAAATATTCTTTATTATTAATAAAAGAGCCCCATATGACAGTCTCGTCAATTAAATCAACACTGGGGGTGCTGCCACAAATTATATTGTTGCCAATATACAAAGATATGTTCAGAGGGAAGAGGAAAGATTTGGTCTTGCAGTGGCGCACTGATATATAGTAATAATACACATTTAAAATATAACTTTTAATCGCATCTTATTAAAAAGCCCATAACTGTGAAATATTAAAAACTGAAAACAAATGAGAAGACAAAGTGAAACATATAATGTTAAACCACACACCATATACCCTCCTATATTAGTGATGTATTAAAGGACTATTTAATTTCCTGGTACTATGACCTCCAATAGGTATGTTGTGTATACTTCTAGGTTGTATAATTTTTACATTAAAGGATTCCTATATCAATATCCCTGTGTGTTTCCTTCATATAATGTTTCAGCTAAATCGCATATGTAAATACAATTATGTGTGCTGGCTCCAAACTTAGGGGGACATTTACTAAGCAGTGATAAGAGTGGAGTAGTGAGCCAGTACAGAAGTTGCCCATGGCAACCAATCAGCAATGAAGTAACATCTATAATTTGCATACTATAAAATGATACAGAGCTGCTGATTGGTTGATGGGGCAACTTCTCCACTGGTTCTCTTCTCTGCTCTTATCACTGCTTAGTAAATGCCCCCCTTAATCCTGAACCACTATCTGTGGTTATAATGTCGTTTTCCTTATCTTAGGTCTACAATCTACTATAATTATTGTCCACTGCCGGCTGGTGTTCCCCTATAGTTCTCCAGTATAACTGATATGTCCAGATTTAGAGTAATATACGGATTGCTGCTCTAGCATTTGTACAGCAATACAGTTGTGTCATCAAATGACCACTGTTGACATTATCAGCCAACAGTTATCAGCGCTAACTGCCTACACCAAAACTAGCTTGGCCATTACAAACACTATTATTATTACATTTTATTTATAAGGTGCCACAAGGGTTTCACAGCACCGTACAAAGGACAGTACAGGGAGACAAAATTTAACATTACAGTAAATAAATAACAAAAATAGAGTACAGGTAACAAAGAGCACCACAATTCTCAAAACATAATACAGCTTAGATGGAAGTAGCGAATGAGTGATCAGCGTACTACTAGGAGCTTGCGGCCATAGATAGAGACGAGCCTTTACCAACAGTAGAAAAAGTGGGTAAAGATGGTCACTGAGTAGTGGCTCCTTTTAGTAACACTAAAAGGAGCACGTGGGTGACATGTGGGTGTCTTTCAAACAGTGTCCTTTTGTGTGTTTGGTAATCTGTTAAAGCTGGAAAGGGTCCTCCTTTATTCAAAACCTCTGATGGTCCTGTGTGAAATAGCGCCTGAATCACTGTGGGAGGGACTTATATCGAATACAAAACACTTGAGATCTGATACCGGGAAGATTACGTTTTGCCTCATTGTGGAATCCCAAAATGGTGGGGAGATCAGAGTCCCGGCTCAGATACACATGTAAACAGCAAGTTCAAGTGAGTTCGGTTTTCTGAAAACCAGACCCACTCATCACTACTACCATATACACATGCTTACTCACATAAAGTTATGTGTAGGTACAATCCACAGCATAATCATAAGACCCACTCATCACTACTACTGTATAAACATGCTTACTCACAAAGTTATGTGTAGGTACAATCAGTGCCGTAACTAGGCATTTTAGCGCTGTGTGCAAGAAACCGCATTGGCGCCCCCCCCCCATGCAAGAAAGGGGCAGAAAAATATCTAGGGGCGTGGCTTCATGGGGAAGGGCGTGGTCACAAAATGATACCAATTCATACTACGGTGCACAGTAGACTCCATTATTCAAATTACGCTGCACAGTAGCGCCACTACACCAGGTACAGCCCCTTTTACACATTAAGGCAGCCAGTCCCCCCTTTTTACACATTACAGCAGACAGCGTCCCCCTTTTTACACATTACGGCAGACAGCATCCCCCTTTTTACACATTACGGCAGACAGCATCCCCCTTTTTACACCTTACGGCAGACAGCGTTCCCCTTTTTACACATTACGGCAGCCAGTCCCCCTTTTTACACATTGTGGCAGACAGAATAGAGAAAGACAGAGAGATACTTGCCATCTCTCCCCGCTGGCAGTCAGGCTCCTCTGTGCTTGCAGATCCCAGGCAGCCGCAGGGGAGAAGGAGGAGGAGGAGGAGGAGGGGGGAGGGGGACTGGAGCCGCAGCAGCGCTATGTACTTGGTAGAGGCGCCGCTGCAGCAGTCCCCTCTCCTTCCACATTGGCTGGCCGCCGCTGTGAATGCTGGGATGAGGGAAGCGCATCCCAGCATTCACAGCAGCGCCGGGTAGCCAATGCAGAAGGAGAGGGGACTGCTGCAGCGGCGCTACTACCAATTATAAAGCGCTGCTGCGGCTCCAGTCCCCCTCCCTCCTCCTCCTTCCCTGCCTCCGGTGCTGCTTCTCTCCTCCAGCGCGACGCACACAGCACAGAACAGGTGGCTTGTAATGAGTCAATTTGACTCATTACAAGCCGCTGGCCAATGCGCCCTCAGGGAAACTGCGCTGTGTGCCAGGCACACCTGGCACACACGTAGTTACGGTGCTGGGTACAATTCACAGTATAATCAAAAGAAAATTCATATACGTCTTTTTAAAATTATTTACATGCAAAATCTGAAATAAAAGGGAATCTACCCATTTACTAAGTCTTGAGCATTTTGGACATGTGCTGTGTCATACTGAGTAATGAGATTGTGTAGTGTTTCCTTGTTCTTTTGATATATTTAGCTGTAATCTTCTGATGTTTATTGCTAGCATTACCTGCAGGGAGCAGCAACCCTTTAATAAGTAATATTGGCGGTAATTCCAAGTTGATCGCAGCAGGAAATTTTTTAGCAGTTGGGCAAAACCATGGGGGGTTATTCCGAGTTGTTCGCTCGCAAGCTGCTTTTAGCAGCTTTGCACACACTAAGCCGCCGCCTACTGGGAGTGAATCTTAGCATAGTAAAATTGCGAACGAAAGATTAGCAGAATTGCGAATAGACACTTCTTAGCAGTTTCTGAGTAGCTCCAGACTTACTCGGCATCTGCGATCAGTTCAGTCAGTTTCGTTCCTGGTTTGACGTCACAAACACACCCAGCGTTCGCCCAGACACTCCTCCGTTTCTCCAGCCACTCCCGCGTTTTTCCCAGAAACGGTAGCGTTTTTTCGCACACACCCATAAAACGGCCAGTTTCCGCCCAGAAACACTCACTTCCTGTCAATCACATTACGATCACCAGAACGTAGAAAAAACCTTGTAATGCCGTGAGTAAAATACCTAACTGCATAGCAAATTTACTTGGCGCAGTCGCACTGCGGACATTGCGCATGCGCATTAGCAACTAATCGCTCCGTTGCGAAAAAAAAGTAACGAGCGAACAACTCGGAATGACCCACCATGTGCACTGCAGGTGTGGCAGATATAACATTTGCAGAGAGAGTTAGATTTGGGTGGGTTATTTTATTTCTGTGCAGGGTAAATACTGGCTGCTTTATTTTTACACTGCAAATTAGATTGCAGATTGAACACACCATACCCAAATCTAACTCTCTCTGCACATGTTATATCTGCCTCCACTGCAGTGCACATGGGTGGTCATTCCGAGTTGTTCGCTCGCAAGCTGCTTTTAGCAGCTTTGCACACGCTAAGCCGCCACCTACTGGGAGTGAATCTTAGCATAGTAAAATTGCGAACGAAAGATTAGCAGAATTGCGAATAGACACTTCTTAGCAGTTTCTGAGTAGCTCCAGACTTACTCGGCAACTGCGGTCAGTTCAGTCAGTTTCGTTCCTGGTTTGACATCACAAACACTCCCAGCGTTCGCCCAGACACTTCACCGTTTCTCCAGCCACTCCCGCGTTTTTCCCAGAAACGGTAGCGTTTTTTCGCACACACCCATAAAACGGCCAGTTTCCGCCCAGAAACACTCACTTCCTGTCAATCACATTACGATCACCAGAACGAAGAAAAAACCTTGTAATGCCGTGAGTAAAATACCTAACTGCATAGCAAATTTACTTGGTGCAGTCGCAGTGCGAACATTGCGCATGCGCAATTAGCGAAAAATCGCTGCGATGCGAAGAAAATTACAGAGCGAACAACTCGGAATGAGGGCCCTGGTTTTGCCCAATTGCTAACAGAATTCCTGCTGCGATCAACTTGGAATTACCCCCATTGTAGGTGGTTTAATTATACTGCGTTAGCTGAAGCAAAGTAATCACATAATGGGCGGGATGTAATGAAATCTGAGTTCAGCAGCAGCACGGGATGCTGACTGAACTTGAACTTTTAAAGGGGCAATCATGTACAAGGCTTGGTTTAGCCTTGCACATGACTGCCCCTTTTAAAAAAGTATCTGAGTTCGGCCAGCATCTCACACTTCATTACATCCCAGCCAATGATCATCTTTGGCTTACATATTTAATGGTTATTTACGCATCTGTTGATTTTTTGGGAAAAAAATTGTCTTCAGAGCAAAGGTGCAGCAAATTGTTGACATGACATTGAACAAAAGCATATGGTCAACATGATTAAATAAAAAATGTTTTTAACTTTTTCATTCCTTACTATCCAAGTTGACTAGGATTGGGAATAGTAACCTTGCTTGAAGCATATCAGGGGACACTGTACACTAATTGGAGTGAATTAGAGTCTAATTTGACACCAAAAAATAACATGAAAAACCCATGTCGACCATTTTCATGTGTCGACCATTTCTGTGTTGACCTTTTGACCATGTTAACCTTGTGCATGTCAGTTATTTGGTGGCGACCTAGACACTGTTGCCTTTTGTCTGTAGACCTAATATACCATAACCCTTTGGACTATGCCTAATATGATTTCATAATCTTTTTTCTCTGTTCCCTTATGTCATCCTTCTAGCAGCATCACTTGTTTCACACAGTGTACAGACGTACAAATGAACAAAGTACAAATACTCATCTTAGCTCTTAGAAATCACCCTGTAGCTCTGCCTGCATTTTATCAGACCATTCACACACAATGGGGATGACCAGCATCTTTTCATGTTAGTGTATGTTAGAAGGTGGGGATACGGATAGCATCCCGGCATTTGAGATGCTGGCTGTCATGTGACTGACTCCAGAATCAGAACACCACTTGGAATCCTGGCACCGGAACCACCAGCATCCCGAAGGTAAGTATCAGGGTCACAATGGTGGTTAGGGCTAAGGAAGGGTTAGGGTTAGAGGAGTGGTTAGCCGCCACTTCTGGTGTCTTATCCCTAGCCACTCCCCCCTGTGTTTTAGCCGTAGCCACCACCACAGGTGGGATAGGATAGGGGACAGGGGAGAGGTAAAATAATTGCCACGTCCCCTGTCAGCATTCTCATGATCAGGATGCCGGTGTCGGTCACGTGACTGCCGACATCTCCACCGCTAGTAATCTGTATCACACCCAGAAGGTGTGCACTAGATTTTTTGGACCGATTATAACACTGATTTTGTCATTACCTACAAGTTGCAGATGATGTATTTTGTTGTTTGTTATAAACAGAACTACAGTGGAAAGTCAGTCTAAAACTGAGAACTTAATTTCCACACTATAATTCATAGAGGACATTATTATTTCATGGTGTCTTTTGGCTATAACTCTAATTTTGTGCTGTTTTACTATGACACATGTCCCATCATTTCTCTCTCATTCTTGTCTTTGTTTTAGTATTTGTAATAAAAACTCTGTCCTGCCTAGCATATACAGTATTACAGAATTATTCACAGCAAAGTAAAACTTCCTGCGGCAGAGTTATGTTATAAAATGTGATGCAAGCAGCTGTAACAGGACCTTAGCTGTGAGAATACACTGTATTGTTATATACAGTGAACAGTAAAACATTCTAATATTATTAACCATTTTTGATCCACCTATGTACTGTATTGCACACTGTGCATGTCAACATGTACCAAGAAGAGTTTTACTCAGATTTACTGTAAATTCCATTAGCAACAATAATGTTCTCTAAGTGTGGCTGTGTTTATATGATTTTTAAATGATCTTTTCACTTCATCTAACCTTTTTTATTTTAAGGACATCCTGGTTATCTTCAGAGGTTACAGTGAAGGGAAATCTCGATAGAATTACTGTGAATCTGTGAGAGAAAGAAGAAAAAAAATAAATAAATACATTTTATATATATACACACACACACACACACACACACACACACACACACACACACACACACACACTGTATGTATATATATATATATATATATATATATATATTTAGTTGTTTAACTATCCTGCATATTAAAGATCACCCGAATTGTACAATATTTCTGGTAATAATCCTGCTTTTATTTTTTTTGTCTTCTAGATGAAATGAATGACCAGCAGAACACCCTCTCCTATATCCTCATCAATCCTTCTCCAGACACCAGGCTGGAACTGAATGATGTCGTGTAAGTCAAGATAGAAGAGCACAGAGATCTCATCCACTCTGCCTGTTTTCAATCTTTCATGCAACAGTTCACTTCATGCCACCCAGTTCCCATCACTATTCTGTGCAATTATTTTTAACCTCACCTGTGACACAGAGAAGCAGATTTGTAAGAAGTCAGCACTAGAAATAGTGGCAGAATGAATTTTGCATCTCCCGTGAGTCTTGTACATACATTGTCACTAGACAAATATGTTCAATAATATTTTGAACAAGAACATTTATGTCTTTAAAATGAAACCTAGACGAATATAAAAAAAAAAAGCCAATGCTGGATGAAGCAAAACAAGATGGGAAAACTGCTAAGAGATGATAGCATGAATTAGCACAGTTACCACGTGTAAAGCACCTTTCTTATATTGGGGGTAATTCTGAGTTGATCGCAGCAGGAACTTTTTTAGCAGTTGGGCAAAACCATGGCCCTCATTCCGAGTTGTTCGCTCGTTCTTTTTCTTCACATCGGTGCGATAACTCGCAAACTGCGCATGCGCAATGTTCGCAGTACGTCTGCGCCAAGTAAATTAGCACAAAAGTTTGGTATTTTACTCATGGCTTAACGAAGATTTTTCATCGTTCTGATGATCGGAGTGTGATTGACAGGAAGTGGGTGTTTCTGGGCGGAAACTGACCGTTTTATGGGTGTGTGCGTAAAAACGCAGGCGTTTCAGGGAAAAACTCGGCTTAGCGTGTGCAAAGCTGCTAAAAGCAGCTAGCGAGCGAACAACTCGGAATGAGGGCCCATGTGCACTGCAGGGGAGACAGATATAACATGTGCAGAGAGAGTTAGATTTGGGTGGGTTATTTTGTTTCTGTGCAGGGTAAATACTGGCTGCTTTAGTTTTACACTGCAATTTAGATTGCAGATTGAACTCACCACACCCAAATCTAACTCTCTCTACGTATGTTATATCTGCCTCCCCTGCAGTGCACATGGTTTTGCCCAACTGCTAACAAAATTCCTGCTGCGATCAACTTGGAATTACCCCCATTATGTGTTATACTGCACATCTTGTATGGAATGTCCTTTGGGCTATCTTTGATCGACAGATGAAATAGAAACTTGTAGTACAACTAGAATGCTGTAATATATACAAAGGTTTTGCCACTCTGTGCAGTGTATAGTACATAGTTGCCTACCCTCCCACATTCTACAGGAGACTTCCTGAAATAGCAGCAATCTCCCTGACTCCCTGAATAGACTATCAATCTCCCTGATTGCACCTTATCCCCATTATGAAGCTGTTACATTCTTGGGGAAATGGAAATCAGAGATACATACAGTACATTCAAATGGGATCATCAGTGCATTGGTGCCTCAGTGCAATGCATCGGGATCAGTACTAAATGCCGCCGGCCGGAATCCCGGCGGTCGAAATACTGATGCCGGAATCCTGACCACACAATCCCGACAGGGGTGACGAGCGGAACGCAGCCCCTTGCGGGCTCGCTTCGCTCGCCACGCTGCGGGCACGGTGCCTCGCTACGCTCGGCACACTATTATATTCTCCCTCTATGGGTGTCGTGGACACCCACGGAGGGAGAATATGTCGGGATTGTGGCGGTCGGGATTCCGGCGTCGGCATTTCGACCGCCGGGATTCCGGCCGGCGGCATCTTGACCGCATCCCAATGCATCCCTGCATTGGTTGTAATGCATAATGATCACTAAGGCTGGCTATATGCATTTTAAATAAGGTTTCTTGTGGCCACTTACAGTATATGGAACCTCTTGTAAAACACAATACACAAACAAATCCTGAAAAATATCAGAGTCTTCTTAAACAAGTAGATCTTACTAACTTTGGGGCTCATTTACATTTGAATCTAAGTCATTTTTATGACATGCCTCTCAAATGTAGCAGTACACTCCCGCGCTGATAGGTGTCGCTTTCACAATCTCCTTTAAATGCTTTTTCAAAAGTAGGCAAGTATGGTATAGTATTACTGTATATATGCAGTTTCCACAATCCAATTGAATGTCCTTGAAATATCTCTAAAATACTGAATTACTTCAGTGTTCTGATACTTAATTGTAATATTCTCATCAGGTGTGTCAGAACATATATAAGTTTTTGGGGGGCAAGTTAGATTCTCATTTTGGTGCCCCTGGGGGTGGAGCCACTGGGGAGGAGAAAGTACTATGGGGATGAAATGGAGGTGGCACCACGGTGGGGAGGAGGTGGGCAGAAAAGGAGAGTGTCAGGGACCATGAATAGAAAGAGGGAGAGAGCGACAAAGTGTCAGGGAGAGAGACAGTTTCAGGGAGATAGAGAAGGATAGTGTCAGGTAGAGAGAGAGACAGTGCAGGGAGAGAGAGTAGCAAAATAAGAGAGTTAGGGAGAGAGAGATAGGAGCAAGAGGAGAGAGAGTGTTAGTGAGAGAGTGGGACAGGGAGAGAGAAAGGGAGTGGTGCGAGATGGAGAAACACTACCTGATTGCACAGCATAGCCACAGGTCTCTCATGGAGTTGGGCACTCCTCGGCATTTGGTCACACCCCTAAACAGCTGCAAATCGCGGCACTGCTTTGCTGGGAGTTGGGGGTGAGGGAGCGTTGCTTGGTCCCTGCCCTGCATGGAGGTTGTAATGTGCGGTCTGTCAACTGACAGCACATCCGACGCCTATGATCCTCGTTTAAATAACAGCTGCATCTCTAGGGGGACTTACTATTACACAAGCTCAATATTAGCTTAATCACAATATGTTATCAATCTTGAGGCAGGATGTACTAACCTCTCCCGCTGCGGTTTTAGGGTTACTCCTTGTTAGTTGTTTTCCTCTTGCTGCCCGGCGCTCCCCAACACTCCCTGTCGTTTCCATGTCACACTGGCCATCACTGTGGTCTGCCATAATCACCGCCGCGGCCACTGATCCCTCCACAGCTGTTGTTCAGTGCTGCGCTCCCCCTGTCAGTGAGTCGCACATGTGCAGTAGTCGCAGTAGTAGGAAGCAGAGACTACTGCGCATGCGTGACTCACTAAAGCTTACTCAGTTGACTGATATTGCAAACATTGTAACTGATGGTTGTGATGGTGATCTGTTGCTGCGACCTCAAACTTTAGACACAGCAGCAATGCTGTTAGCTTCCATCTCCGAATTGTTCCCTATGTCTTTATGGAATGGTAGTGGTAAAGCATCTTATAATCAAAAAATGCTGTGTGACTATTAGGATAGCATAAATGAAAATCATGACTGGGACATAGCTATACCGGGATATACTTTATTTAGGAAGGACAGAATTGGAAAAATCGGAGGAGGGGTAGCAATGTATGTAAAAAAAGCATAAATACTACCTTAATACAAAGTATTGAAGAAAAAACTGAGGCCCTTTGGGTGACCATAGAAACAGGGGAGAAGTCGATTATTCGTATTGGCATGATATAAAGGTCACCAGGTCAGGAAGAGGAACTCGACAAGAACCTATTGCAGGACATAACTAAAATGGCATTAAAAGGAGAGGTAATAATCATGGGAGACTTTAATCTTCCTGAAGTAAACTGGGAGGTGTCTGTTGCTTGTTCCACTAGAAGTAGGGACATTTTAAATTCCCTTCAGGGAGCATCCCTTCACCAATTGGTGAGGGAGCCCACTAGGAAAGATGCTATATTAGACTTAATACTTACAAATGGAGACAGAATATCAGACGTAAAAGTGAATGAAAACTTGGGATCCAGTGATCATCAAGCAGTATGGTTCAGCATAAAACAGAGACTGACTCATCCCATACAAAAACAAAGTGTTGGATTTTAGGAAGGCTGATTTTGTAGGGATGGGAAAATGTGTAAGTTATTCTTTGGCAGAGTGGAGGAATGTAGAAGCAGTGCAGGAGAGGTAGGAAACATTAAAATGTGCAATATTAAAGGCAACAGACCTTTGTATCAAAAGTGTTAGGAAAAACACAAGGAAAAGGAAGCCAGTGTGGTTTGCGAAAGAAGTAGCAAATAGTGTGAAAGCAAAAAGAGGGCTTTTAGGAAATAAAAGCAGATACAAAATAATGAAGACAAAGAGATATATCTTGTTAGACAGAAAGAGACTAAGAAGGTAATCAGATGTGAAAAGGCACAAGCTGAGGAGAAAATGGCCCAGTCAGTGGGTAAAGGAGGCAAAACTTTTTTTAGGTATATAAGCAAAGGGAGAAAAATAAAAGGCGGAATAATAAAACTAAAGACAGAGACTGGGAGTCTTGGTGAGGGAGACAATGTAATAGCAGATCATCTTAATAATTATTTTTGCTCAGTATTTACTACTGAAAGAGAGGGGAAGGGCCACAGTTAAATTGCAGGAATATTCAGGAAAATGAAACAAGTACATTTACAGAGGAGAAGGTCCTAACAGAACTCTCAAAGCTGAAAGTGGACAAATCTATGGGGCCAGATGGGATACATCCAAGGATACTAAAAGAACTTAAAGAGGTGCTGGTAGCACCATTGACAAAATTATTCAATCAGTCATTAGCTACAGGAGTAATTCCAGAGGACTGGAAAAGAGCAAACATAGTCCCACTGCACAAAATTGGAAGCAAGGAAGAGGCAAACAACTACAGACCAGTGAGTCTTACATCAGTAGTAGGGACATTGATGGAAACACTCTTAATAGAAAGAGTTGTAGATTATCACAAATCTGGCAATTTACAGGATCCCAAACAGCATGGATTCACTGGGGGGAGATCATGTCAAACAAATCTTATTGACTTTTTTGACTGTGTGACTAAAGTGATGAATAAAGGTGGAGCCATGGATATAGCTTATCTAGACTTTAGTAAGGATTTTGACACTGTTCCACATCGCAGACTGCTAAATAAACTTAAAAGTTTGAAATTGGATATTAGGATTAATGAATGGATAAGATCTTGGTTGAAGGATAGAAAACAGAGAGTTGTGGTAAATGGAGTGCATTCACAGGAGGGAAATGTTACCAGTGGAGTACCCCAGGGATCTCTATTTGGAACAGTGCTTTTTAATATCTTCATTGGTGACATTGCAAATGGCATTAAAGGAAAAGTATGCATTTTTGCAGATGACACTAAGGTATGCAACAGGGTAGACACACCCGGTGGGGTAAAACAAATGATTGAGGTTCTAGGTAGACTAGAGGAATGGTCAAGAGTGTGGCAATTACAGTTTAATGCCAAAAAATGCAAAATCATGCACTTGGGTCTCAAAATCCAAAGGCTAAATATAGTATTAATGGCACTATACTGGAAACTACTGAGGAGGAAAGGGATCTAAGAGTCACTATTTCAGGTGACTTCAGGTGACTTAAAGGCAGGTAAGCAATGTAACAAAGCAATGAGGTAGGCTAGTCAGATGCTTGGCTGCATTGGGAGAGGAATCAGCAGCAGAAAGAAAGAAGTAATAATGCCACTGTATAGGTCATTGGTACGGCCTCATCTAGAATACTGTGTTCAATTCTGGAGGTCATATCTTCAAAAGGATATTAATACCAGGGCCGGTTCTTGCCCTTGCGGCGCCCCGGGCAAAAGTTAGGGGTGTGGCTTAACATGGGGGCGTGGTCAGTCACGCCCCCCATTTGTAGCGCCGCTGAAAAGAAGAAAAAAAGAAGTATACTTACTGTACCCCGCTCCTGTTTCCAGACACTGCAGACCAGCGCCGCTCTTCTCCTCGGATCTATGGGAGAGACGTCAGTCATGACGTCTCTCCCATAGCACAGCATAAGCGCTAGAGGTCAATTATGACCCCTAGCGTCTATGCCACAATGCTGTGCGGTGCGCGATGACGTCATCGCGCACCGCACACCAAAGGTCCTCTCCATGAAGGGAAACTAGACGCTTAGCGTCTGATTCCCTTCAGAGCGGGGGAGGACCAGCGCCACGAAGGGAAACCAGACGCATAGCGTCTGGTTCCCTTCTCACAGCGGGAGGGGGGGCACAGCGGGGGGACACTGCTGGGGTGCACACTGACAGTGGAGGAGCTTGCCATGGTGCGGCGCCCTCCGGATGGCGCCGGCGCCCTCCGGAAGGCGGCGCCCCGGGCAAAAGTCCTGCTTGCCCGTGGCAAGATCCGCCACTGATTAATACATTAGAAACTGTACAAAGAAAGGCAACTAAAATGGTGCATGGCCTACATCACAAAACATACTCAATATGTATAGTTTGGAGCAGAGAAGGGAAAGGGGAGATATGATATAAACTTTAAAATTAGTGATGTGCAATGGAAATTTTTCGGGTTTTGTGTTTTGGTTTTGGATTCGGTTACGCAGCCGTGTTTTGGATTCGGACGCGTTTTGGCAAAACCTCCCTGAAAATTTTTTGTCGGATTCGGGTGTGTTTTGGATTCGTTTTTTTTACAGAAACCCCTCAAAAACAGCTTAAATCATAGAATTTGGGGGTCATTTTGATCCCATAGTATTATTAACCTCAATAACCATAATTTCCACTCATTTCCAGTCTATTCTGAACACCTCACAATATTATTTTTAGTCCTAAAATTTGCACCGAGGTCGCTGGATGACTAAGCTAAGCGACCGAAGTGGCCGACACAAACACCTGGCCCATCTAGGAGTGGCACTGCAGTGTCAGACAGGATGGCCAATTTAAAAAATAGTCCCCAAACAGCACATGATGCAAAGAAGAAAAGAGGTGCACCAAGGTCGCTGGATGGCTAAGCTAAGCGACCCAAGTGGCCGACACAAACACCTGGCCCACCTAGGTGTGGCACTGCAGTTTTCTAGCGAGAGGATGAGTGCTTCCATCCTCATGTGAATCTGAACCACTAGCCATGAACATAGGCCAGGGCCTCAGCCGTTCCTTGCCACTCCGTGTCGTAAATGGCATATTGGCAAGTTTACGCTTCTCATCAGATGCTTTTAATTTTGATTTTTGGGTCATTTTACTGAACTTTTGTAGTATACTTGACGACACAGAGGTAGAGCAATGGACTACTGTACCGTACTGCTATATATATATATATATATATATATATATACTGGTGGTCAGCAAAATTCTGCACCCTATATGGCAGGGATGGGGAACCTTCGGCCCTCCAGCTGTTGTTGAACTACACATCCCAGCATGCCCTGCAACAGTTTTAGCATGGCCAAATAGCAAAACTGTAGCAAGGCATGCTGGTATGTGTAGTTCAACAACAGCTGGAGGGCCGAAGGTTCCCCATCCCTGCTATATGGAGTAGTGATGAGCGGGTTCTGTTCCTCGAAATCCGAACCCCCCCGAATGAATACGAATCTCGCGAGAATCCGACAGCGGGATGATGACGTTCGGTCGCGTTTGGGTTAACCGAGCAAGGCGGGAAGATCCGAGTCTGCCTTGGACCCGTGTAAAATGGGTGAAGTTCGGGGGGGGGGGGGGGGGGGGTGGTCGTATTTCGAGGAACCGAACCCGCTCATCACTATTTAAAATATATCAAGGGTTTTAGCAAAGTCCAGGAGGGAAACATTCTCCACATGAAGAGAAGCAATAGGACACGAGGACATGCACTGAGACTGGAGGGGGGGGTTCAGGGGAAATTTGAGGAAAAATTACTTCACAGAAAGGGTAGTGGACAAGTGGATTAGCCTCCCATCAGAGATGGTAGAGGCTAAAACAGTGGAGCAATTTAAACATGCATGGGATAGATATAAGGATATCCTTACAAAGAAATAAGGATCAAACAAGGTTAGAGAAAAAAATAATGTAAAAAAAAAAAAAGGCCCAGACTAGATGGGCCAAGTGGTTCTTATCTGCCGTCAAATTCTATGTTTCTATTAATGAAGTAGACTTTTCCTTGCAGCACTTGTGAAAAAATAATATCACCTAGCTATTATAACATTTTATTGATACTCAAATCTACCTATCCTACCTGATTTGTCACCATCTGTATTGGTTCATGTCGCTGAATGGATTTCTGCCATTATATCTTTGTCGATATCACCTCACCACCTTGCCACCTCAACCTTAATATTTCCAAAACAGAATTGAATATATTTCCACTGGTCAATAATAGTTACCAACAAGATATCTCTATTACTGATGTTATCCTAGCAATCAACCCTACCTCACAAGTTCACTGCCTAGGTGTAATTCTTGACTCTGAACTGTACTTTGCTCCCACATTCAATCTGTCTTAAATCAAGTTACATAAGTATCTTCGCTCATGTAAAAATATCTCCCTAACACACTTTGTCGGCTCTGCACAAGATCTGTGTCTCTTATCCACATGCATACTCATTTCTCACTCCCACTCAAAATGACAGGACTTTTTCTGGACTGCATCTACTCTGTAGAATGCCCTCCCATGCACAATAAGACTCTCCTCTAGTCTCAAAACTTTCAAGCATTCCCTGAAAACTCACCTCTTCAGGCAAGCTTATCAAATTGCAAACCCACCCACATAACCTTCAATGCCTCCCTATCTAATTGCATCCCCTCTGTACAGTCCTCACATAACATCACATATTTTGTCTTTCTTCACTTTCACATCCTCCTGACCCTTGGCCAACATTGCTGGGTGACCATATTATACAGTTCATTAAGAACCTTTGCAATCTGGTGAACCATTATGCAATAGGTAGCATTTATCCTTGTGTATCAATGCCTATTTCCCTATAGATTGTAAGCTAGTGAGCAGGGCCTTCCTACCTCTGTCAGTCTGTAATTTCCCAGTTTTGTTCAATTACTGTTGTTCCAATTGTAAAGCACTACGGAATATGCTGCGCTATACAGTATAAGAAGCTGTTAATAAAAATAACAATAAAAATAATATTGAATGTTTATTAACCACTTAACTGGCATGGCCAGATCACATGCGAACGCACTGCCCCACTGTGTCCCCCAGTTTTTAATTAGAAGATCTGTTCCGCAGATGTGCATAATATAAAATATAAAAAAAAATATACTTCTTAAACTATATAAAAAAAAAACAACACAATTTTATCAACTAATTTGAAGGGAACATTCATTCGTCAGTTTAGTGGTTAACCTACTGTACATTGGAGTAATGCATTTTTCTGATCATTAATATTACTGTATCAGTGGTGACAGTACTTTACCTTCGATTCAAAAATGACATCTCAACATTGAAAGCATTATTCCTGTATATTTTTTCCAATGCAGTATTTAAAAGCTTTGCAAATAGATTTTAATCTGCTGGTTATTTTCTGATGTAAATGGGTGGCAGGGTCAGCATTTAGTGTTAATTCAGAGTACGCTGACAGTTCGTTCCTGAACGCTGAACAGTTTCTAGGGACTGAGTTAGCAAAGCAAGTATTTAAACACTTCTGCAAAGTGCAGTTCTGTAGCAGCTGTTAAAAAAGCACTTATTCAGCATGACTGCACATTTCAAGCCAGACTGAATTAAAAGCCATTAAATTGTAAAATGGAAGGAGAGAGCTGCTTCTGAGGATGTCACACCTTAATATTTCTAATAGCTGTTTCACAAATTGCAATATGCTTAAATTCTTTCCGATTGATAGTCCAGTAGTCAAGGGAACGTAAACCTGTGGTTTTGATCTACACATTTCGGGGGACATTTACTTAGCAGTGATAACAGTGGAAAAGTGAGCCAGTGGAGAAGTGGCCCCATCAACCAATCAGCAGCTCTGTATCATTTTATATTATGCAAATTATAGACGTTACTTCAGCGCTGATTGGTTGCCATGGGCAACTTCTCCACTGGCTCTCTTCTCCGCTCTTATCACTGCTTAGTAAATGTCCCCCTCAGTCTTTTATACTATATTTAAATACCTTTTTCAACAGTTTTATATAGCACAGAAGATATATCAGTTTTTAGCTAACTTCCTTAGAGACTAAAGGCCTCCATACAAGAGCAATCAGAAAAAAGTAATTTGCAGATTCTGAGATTAATTTTCCCCAGTTTAAAGATTTCCCAATCCACCAATCTGCACCCATACCTTACAGATACTTTTCAGTGATTTGCAGATCATTTTCGGCTAATACAGATCTGCCAATTTTGAAAGGCTCATCATTTTACTAGTAAAGATCTGCAAATCTGCTGATTGTTGCCATACAATAGCAATCTACAGTCCCAATTGATATGCGAGATTAAACTAGGGATGAGCGGGTTCGGTTCTCTGAGAACCAAACCCTACCGGACTTTACCATTTGAGAGAAAGAGGCAAAACGTCATCACCCCGCTGTCGGATTCTCACGGGATTTGGATTCCATATAAGAAGCCGCGCGTCGCGGCCATTTTCACACCAGTCTTGGAGAGTGTAGTGAGAGGACGTGTCTCCGTCCTCAGTGTCTGTGTGTGGGCGGGAAAGTGAGGTGGCGAGTCTAGTGCTGTCTTGTGCTGCTCAGTCCAGTGTAGTCAGTGTCTTATGCTGCATCAGTCCAGCCAGTCACAGTGGTGGTGTCCTCTGCTGCTGTATGTCCCCAGTGCTGCTGGCTGCTGTATAAGTCCTTTGCAGTTTTGCTGTGTTGTCTTGCATCAGACCAGGGGTAGTGTCTCTCTTGTGCAGCATCAGTCCAGTGACCAGTCACAATGGTGGTGTCCTCTGCTGCCATATATCAAGTGTTACAGGCGTATAATACTAGTGATATTGCAGCATAATTACAGTGATATTGCAATATAATTCCCGTGATACTGGTGTATAATTACAGTGATATTGTCGTATAATTCTCGGGATACTGGCGTATAATTCCTGTGATATTGCCGTATGATTACAGTGATATTGCAGCATAATTACAGTGATATTGCAATATAATTCCCGTGATACTGGTGTATAATTACAGTGATATTGTCGTATAATTCTCGGGATACTGGCGTATAATTCCTGTGATATTGCCGTATGATTACAGTGATATTGCCGTATAATTCCATTGATACTGGCGTATAATTCCTGTGATATTGCCGTATAATTCCAATGATATTGCCATAGAATTCGTGTGATACTGGCGTATAATTCATATGATATTGCCATATAATTCCAGTGATATTGCCATATAATTCCCGTGATACTGCCATATACAGTAATTCCAGTTATCCTGCCGTATAATTCCATATAAATCCATATAATTCCGTATAAATCCAGTCCAGTGGTACTGCCATATAAATTCAGTGTGTCAGAATCCGTTTGTATTTCCCTCTGTAGGAACATATTCACAGGGACTAATATTCTCAGCACAATAGCAGGTTTATTTATACAGGGTAAAGCAGTATACAACTGTAAACAATAAGTATAAACCAGGAATGATTGAAGAACACAAAATGAAAGGGAGAACTGGAATTGCACTTGCAATGCTGGGAGTCTGGGAATTACTTGGCAGTACTGGATACTTGGGAACACACTTGTGATACTGGGATTGGAAACTCACTTGTGATGCTGGGAACTGAGGGGACACGGGAGGCCAGGAGACTGCGAGTACACGGGTTGCCAGGAGACTGAGTACACGGACACACTAAAGACTGTGATTACATGAAAATGGTGTAGACTGTAGAGATGAGCGGGTTCGGTTCCTCGGAATCCGAACCCGCCCGAACTTCAGCTTTTTTTACACGGATCCGAGCGACTCGGATCTTCCCGCCTTGCTCGGTTAACCCGAGCGCGCCCGAACGTCATCATGACGCTGTCGGATTCTCGCGAGGCTCGGATTCTATCGCGAGACTCGGATTCTATATAAGGAGCCGCGCGTCGCCGCCATTTTCACACGTGCATTGAGATTGATAGGGAGAGGACGTGGCTGGCGTCCTCTCCATTTAGATTAGAAGAGAGAGAGTGAGATTGAGACAGAGACACTTGATTTACTGGAGCTTAGGAGTACTAGAGAGTGCAGAGTTTACTAGTGACTGACCACTGACCAGTGACCACCAGTGCAGTTTTATTTAATATAATCCGTTCTCTGTCTGAAAAAAACGATACACAGTGACTCAGTCACATACCATATCTGTGCTCAGCCCAGTGTGCTGCATCATCTATGTATAATATCTGACTGTGCTCACACAGCTTAATTGTGGGGGAGACTGGGGAGCAGTTATAGGTTATAGCAGGAGCCAGGAGTACATATTATTAAAATTAAACAGTGCACACTTTTGCTGCAGGAGTGCCACTGCCAGTGTGACTGACCAGTGACCTGACCACACTGACCACCAGTATAGTATACTATATTGTGATTGCCTGAAAAAGTTAAACACTCGTCGTGTGACTTGTGTGGTGTTTTTTTATTCTATAAAAAACTCATTCTGCTGACAGACAGTGTCCAGCAGGTCCGTCATTATATAATATATACCTGTCCGGCTGCAGTAGTGATATATATATATTTTTTATATCATTATTTATCATCCAGTCGCAGCAGACACAGTACGGTAGTTCACGGCTGTAGCTACCTCTGTGTCGGCACTCGGCAGTCCATCCATAATTGTATACCACCTACCCGTGGTTTTTTTTTTCTTTCTTCTTTATACATACTACATCTCATTATCATCCAGTCTATATTAGCAGCAGACACAGTACAGTACGGTAGTCCA
Source organism: Pseudophryne corroboree (assembly GCF_028390025.1). Lineage (NCBI taxonomy): Eukaryota > Metazoa > Chordata > Amphibia > Anura > Myobatrachidae > Pseudophryne > Pseudophryne corroboree. Next base: position 238,588,978 of record NC_086452.1, read on the forward strand.
CGGCTGTAGCCACCTCTGTGTCGGCACTCGGCAGTCCATTCATAATTGTATACCACCTACCCGTGGTTTTTTTTTTCTTTCTTCTTTATACATACTACATCTCATTATCATCCAGTCTATATTAGCAGCAGACACAGTACAGTACGGTAGTCCACGGCTGTAGCTACCTCTGTGTCGGCACTCGGCAGTCCATCCATAATTGTATACCACCTACCCGTGGTTTTTTTTTCTTTCTTCTTTATACATACTACATCTCATTATCAACCAGTCTATATTAGCAGCAGACACAGTACAGTACGGTAGTCCACGGCTGTAGCTACCTCTGTGTCGGCACTCGGCAGTCCGTCCATAATTGTATACCACCTACCCGTGGTTTTTTTTTCTTTCTTCTTTATACATACTACATCTCATTATCATCCAGTCTATATTAGCAGCAGACACAGTACAGTACGGTAGTCCACGGCTGTAGCTACCTCTGTGTCGGCACTCAGCAGTCCATCCATAATTGTATACCACCTACCCGTGGTTTTTTTTCTTCTTTATACATACTACATCTCATTATCATCCAGTCTATATTAGCAGCAGACACAGTACAGTACGGTAGTCCACGGCTGTAGCTACCTCTGTGTCGGCACTCGGCAGTCCATCCATAATTGTATACCACCTACCCGTGTTTTTTTTTTCTTTCTTCTTTATACATACTACATCTCATTATCATCCAGTCTATATTAGCAGCAGACACAGTACAGTACGGTAGTCCACGGCTGTAGCTACCTCTGTGTCAGCACTCGGCAGTCCGTCCATAATTGTATACCACCTACCCGTGGTTTTTTTTTCTTTCTTCTTTATACATACTACATCTCATTATCATCCAGTCTATATTAGCAGCAGACACAGTACAGTACGGTAGTCCACGGCTGTAGCTACCTCTGTGTCGGCACTCGGCAGTCCATCCATAATTGTATACCACCTACCCGTGGTTTTTTTTTCTTTCTTCTTTATACATACTACATCTCATTATCATCCAGTCTATATTAGCAGCAGACACAGTACAGTACGGTAGTCCACGGCTGTAGCTACCTCTGTGTCGGCACTCGGCAGTCCGTCCATAATTGTATACCACCTACCCGTGGTTTTTTTTTCTTTCTTCTTTATACATACATACTACATCTCATTATCAACCAGTCTATATTAGCAGCAGACACAGTACAGTACGGTAGTCCACGGCTGTAGCTACCTCTGTGTCGGCACTCGGCAGTCCATCCATAATTGTATACCACCTACCCGTGGTTTTTTTTTCTTTCTTCTTTATACATACATACTACATCTCTTTATCAACCAGTCTATATTAGCAGCAGACACAGTACAGTACGGTAGTCCACGGCTGTAGCTACCTCTGTGTCGGCACTCGGCAGTCCATCCATAATTGTATACTAGTATCCATCCATCTCCATTGTTTACCTGAGGTGCCTTTTAGTTGTGCCTATTAAAATATGGAGAACAAAAATGTTGAGGTTCCAAAATTAGGGAAAGATCAAGATCCACTTCCACCTCGTGCTTAAGCTGCTGCCACTAGTCATGGCCGAGACGATGAAATGCCAGCAACGTCGTCTGCCAAGGCCGATGCCCAATGTCATAGTACAGAGCATGTCAAATCCAAAACACCAAATATCAGTAAAAAAAGGACTCCAAAACCTAAAATAAAATTGTCGGAGGAGAAGCGTAAACTTGCCAATATGCCATTTACCACACGGAGTGGCAAGGAACGGCTGAGGCCCTGGCCTATGTTCATGGCTAGTGGTTCAGCTTCACATGAGGATGGAAGCACTCAGCCTCTCGCTAGAAAAATGAAAAGACTCAAGCTGGCAAAAGCAGTAGCACCGCAAAGAACTGTGCGTTCTTCGAAATCCCAAATCCACAAGGAGAGTCCGACTCCAATTGTGTTGGTTGCGATGCCTGACCTTCCCAACACTGGACGTGAAGAGCATGCGCCTTCCACCATTTGCACGCCCCCTGCAAGTGCTGGAAGGAGCACCCGCAGTCCAGTTCCTGATAGTCAGATTGAAGATGTCAGTGCTGAAGTACACCAGGATGAGGAGGATATGGGTGTTGCTGGCGCTGGGGAGAAAATTGACCAGGAGGATTCTGATGGTGAGGTGGTTTGTTTAAGTCAGGCACCCGGGGAGACACCTGTTGTCCGTGGGAGGAATATGGCCACTGACATGCCTGGTGAAAATACCAAAAAAATCAGCTCTTCGGTGTGGAAGTATTTCACCAGAAATGCGGACAACAGGTGTCAAGCCGTGTGTTGCCTTTGTCAAGCTGTAATAAGTAGGGGTAAGGACGTTAACCACCTCGGAACATCCTCCCTTATACGTCACCTGCAGCGCATTCATAATAAGTCAGTGACAAGTTCAAAAACTTTGGGTGACAGCGGAAGCAGTCCACTGACCAGTAAATACCTTCCTCTTGTAACCAAGCTCACGCAAACCACCCCACCAACTCCCTCAGTGTCAATTTCCTCCTTCCCCAGGAATGCCAATAGTCCTGCAGGCCATGTCACTGGCAATTCTGACGATTCCTCTCCTGCCTGGGATTCCTCCGATGCATCCTTGCGTGTAACGCCTACTGCTGCTGGCGCTGCTGTTGTTGCTGCTGGGAGTCGATGGTCATCCCAGAGGGGAAGTCGTAAGACCACTTTTACTACTTCCACCAAGCAATTGACTGTCCAACAGTCCTTTGCGAGGAAGATGAAATATCACAGCAGTCATCCTACTGCAAAGCGGATAACTGAGGCCTTGGCATCCTGGGTGGTGAGAAACGTGGTTCCGGTATCCATCATTACTGCAGAGCCAACTAGAGACTTGTTGGAGGTACTGTGTCCCCGGTACCAAATACCATCTAGGTTCCATTTCTCTAGGCAGGCGATACCGAAAATGTACACAGACCTCAGAAAAAGAGTCACCAGTGTCCTAAAAAATGCAGCTGTACCCAATGTCCACTTAACCACGGACATGTGGACAAGTGGAGCAGGGCAGGGTCAGGACTATATGACTGTGACAGCCCACTGGGTATATGTATGGACTCCCGCCGCAAGAACAGCAGCGGCGGCACCAGTAGCAGCATCTCGCAAACGCCAACTCTTTCCTAGGCAGGCTACGCTTTGTATCACCGGTTTCCAGAATACGCACACAGCTGAAAACCTCTTACGGCAACTGAGGAAGATCATCGCGGAATGGCTTACCCCAATTGGACTCTCCTGTGGATTTGTGGCATCGGACAACGCCAGCAATATTGTGTGTGCATTAAATATGGGCAAATTCCAGCACGTCCCATGTTTTGCACTTACCTTGAATTTGGTGGTGCAGAATTTTTTTTAAAACGACAGGGGCGTGCAAGAGATGCTGTCGGTGGCCAGAAGAATTGCGGGACACTTTCGGCGTACAGGCACCACGTACAGAAGACTGGAGCACCACCAAAAACTACTGAACCTGCCCTGCCATCATCTGAAGCAAGAAGTGGTAACGAGGTGGAATTCAACCCTCTATATGCTTCAGAGGTTGGAGGAGCAGCAAAAGGCCATTCAAGCCTATACAATTGAGCACGATATAGGAGGTGGAATGCACCTGTCTCAAGCGCAGTGGAGAATGATTTCAACGTTGTGCAAGGTTCTGATGCCCTTTGAACTTGCCACACGTGAAGTCAGTTCAGACACTGCCAGCCTGAGTCAGGTCATTCCCCTCATCAGGCTTTTGCAGAAGAAGCTGGAGACATTGAAGGAGGAGCTAACACGGAGCGATTCCGCTAGGCATGTGGGACTTGTGGATGGAGCCCTTAATTCGCTTAACAAGGATTCACGGGTGGTCAATCTGTTGAAATCAGAGCACTACATTTTGGCCACCATGCTCGATCCTAGATTTAAAGCCTACCTTGGATCTCTCTTTCCGGCAGACACAAGTCTGCTGGGGTTGAAAGACCTGCTGGTGAGAAAATTGTCAAGTCAAGCGGAACGCGACCTGTCAACATCTCCTCCTTCACATTCTCCCGCAACTGGGGGTGCGAGGAAAAGGCTCAGAATTCCGAGCCCACCCGCTGGCGGTGATGCAGGGCAGTCTGGAGTGACTGCTGATGCTGACATCTGGTCCGGACTGAAGGACCTGACAACGATTACGGACATGTCGTCTACTGTCACTGCATATGATTCTCTCAACATTGAAAGAATGGTGGAGGATTATATGAGTGACCGCATCCAAGTAGGCACGTCACACAGTCCGTACTTATACTGGCAGGAAAAAGAGGCAATTTGGAGGCCCTTGCACAAACTGGCTTTATTCTACCTAAGTTGCCCTCCCACAAGTGTGTACTCCGAAAGAGTGTTTAGTGCCGCCGCTCACCTTGTCAGCAATCGGCGTACGAGGTTACATCCAGAAAATGTGGAGAAGATGATGTTCATTAAAATGAATTATAATCAATTCCTCCGCGGAGACATTGACCAGCAGCAATTGCCTCCACAAAGTACACAGGGAGCTGAGATGGTGGATTCCAGTGGGGACGAATTGATAATCTGTGAGGAGGGGGATGTACACGGTGATATATCGGAGGATGATGATGAGGTGGACATCTTGCCTCTGTAGAGCCAGTTTGTGCAAGGAGAGATTAATTGCTTCTTTTTTGGGGGGGGTCCAAACCAACCCGTCATATCAGTCACAGTCGTGTGGCAGACCCTGTCACTGAAATGATGGGTTGGTTAAAGTGTGCATGTCCTGTTTTGTTTATACAACATAAGGGTGGGTGGGAGGGCCCAAGGACAATTCCATCTTGCACCTCTTTTTTCTTTTATTTTTCTTTGCGTCATGTGCTGTTTGGGGAGGGTTTTTTGGAAGGGCCATCCTGCGTGACACTGCAGTGCCACTCCTAGATGGGCCCGGTGTTTGTGTCGGCCACTAGGGTCGCTTATCTTACTCAGCCAGTCAGCTACCTCATTGCGCCTCTTTTTTTCTTTGCGTCATGTGCTGTTTGGGGAGGGTTTTTTGGAAGGGACATCCTGCGTGACACTGCAGTGCCACTCCTAGATGGGCCCGGTGTTTGTGTCGGCCACTAGGGTCGCTTATCTTACTCACACAGTCAGCTACCTCATTGCGCCTCTTTTTTTCTTTGCGTCATGTGCTGTTTGGGGAGGGTTTTTTGGAAGGGACATCCTGCGTGACACTGCAGTGCCACTCCTAGATGGGCCCGGTGTTTGTGTCGGCCACTAGGGTCGCTTATCTTACTCACACAGCTACCTCATTGCGCCTCTTTTTTTCTTTGCGTCATGTGCTGTTTGGGGAGGGTTTTTTGGAAGGGACATCCTGCGTGACACTGCAGTGCCACTCCTAGATGGGCCCGGTGTTTGTGTCGGCCACTAGGGTCGCTTATCTTACTCACACAGCGACCTCGGTGCAAATTTTAGGACTAAAAATAATATTGTGAGGTGTGAGGTATTCAGAATAGACTGAAAATGAGTGGAAATTATGGTTTTTGAGGTTAATAATACTTTGGGATCAAAATGACCCCCAAATTCTATGATTTAAGCTGTTTTTTAGGGTTTTTTGAAAAAAACACCCGAATCCAAAACACACCCGAATCCGACAAAAAAAATTCGGTGAGGTTTTGCCAAAACGCGGTCGAACCCAAAACACGGCCGCGGAACCGAACCCAAAACCAAAACACAAAACCCGAAAAATTTCCGGCGCTCATCTCTATTAGACTGTGGAAACACTTGAGACACTGTGGACTGTGAATGCACTTGTAATAGGATTGTTCTGTAGCAGATTTAGCACCATAGCAGGATGCACTTGAGCAGAGAATGCAAGGTTGCAGGATTGCACTGTAGAAGGTTAGCACCGTAGCAGGATGCACTTGAGCAGAGAATGCAACGTACCAGGATAACAGGATTGCACTGTAGAAGAATCACAGGACAGCACTGTGGTAGAGTATGCAACATAGCAGGATAACAGGATTGCACTGTAGCAGGATCACAGGATAGCACTGTGGTAGAGTATGCAATGTAGCAGGATAACAGGATTGCACTGTAGCAGGGTAGCTACACAAGATAGCTGTTGGAGCCTGGTAGTACTATGGGTGATTTCAGCAGTAGAGACCAGCATTACCAGGACCAGGAACTGAGACAACCTTGACACGATGAACTGGCAACTGGGAGCCTGTGTGGCTGGCCTATATAGTGAGTTCAGGTGCTGCTCACAGCTGTGGTAACAGCTAATTACCAAGCTGCAGATACAGAGCAGAGAGCGCCACCCCAGGCATGGAGGAGAAACTGCATGGATCGTGACAGTACCCCCTCCCTAATGAGCGGATTCCAGATGCTCAACACATGTCAGAGTCTGAATCAAAAGGTAGAGGGCATATCAGGGTATCCTCCTGCTGCCAGGGAAGTCCAACAGAGGCTTTCAACTTAGACTTTCCCTTTTTCTTCTTTCTCCTTTTTGTAGATTTCCCAGCAGGAACAGTAGACTGAAGCTGAAGAAAACCAACAGGTAAGCTGATTGCAGGAGTCTTTGAGCTGGCAACAGGATTCTCGGATGAACCAAGATAGATAGGAACCTTAGATGGCCTCGGCTGGGCAGGAACCTCAACTGAGACTGAAGACTGATAAGAGCATGAATTGAATTTCTTAATTACCACCTCACTGAAGGCCACAAGATTGAGAAGAACTGGGTCATTGGTTTCAATTAGTGGACTAGCCCATTCCAAGGCTTCTCCTCTGAAGGTCAGGAATAAAAATGTAACTATGTTGGATGAAGTAATTCCAAGGGAAGGGTCTGTCTCCATTATGGTAAGATATCAGTTAACTAGTGCGAAGTATTGCGCTAAATCTTCATCAAAGTAATCCAAAGATGGAGCGTTGGATGAATTCTGTGAAGTAGAAGCTTGATTCTCTGGAAACACTGGAGATGTAATAAAAAGTGGACCATCAGGACACTGAGGAGGGAACAGACTTTCAGGAGACTGGTCAGAAATATATGATGATCCTAACCGAACTTTGACTAGAGACTTGGATGGCACTTTTTGGATTTGGTCCTTCCTCGAAGTCCTGGGAGACTGAGCTGTACCCAAATCTAGAGCCAACAAGTTAGTAGTAGGATTGGAAACCAGGACTACAGCAGTGGCTACGTGCCTAGATATATGGCCTGTGTTGTGAGAAACAAGGGTGCTAGATTCCTCTTCTGACATTGGCATAATGTTCAGAGCCCCCTCCTGGGGCTGTACTAAGGCAGGAACCCCCTCTACATGGGGCTGGGCTAAGGCAGGAGCCCCCACTTCGCGGGGCTGGGCTAAGGCAGGAGCCCCCACTTCGCGGGGCTGGGCTAAGGCAGGAGCCCCCACTTCGCGGGGCTGGGCTAAGGCAGGAGCCCCCACTTCGCGGGGCTGGGCTAAGGCAGGAGCCCCCACTTCGCGGGGCTGGGCTAAGGCAGGAGTCCCCACTTCGCGGGGCTGGGCTAAGGCAGGAGCCCCCACTTCGCGGGGCTGGGCTGAGGCAAGAGCCCCCACTTCGCGGGGCTGGGCTGAGGCAAGAGCCCCCACTTCGCGGGGCTGGGCTGAGGCAAGAGCCCCCACTTCGCGGGGCTGGGCTGAGGCAAGAGCCCCCACTTCACGGGGCTGGGCTGAGGCAAGAGCCCCCACTTCACGGGGCTGGGCTGAGGCAATAGCCCTCACTTCACGGGACTGGGCTGAGGCAAGAACCCCCACTTCACGGGGCTGGGCTGAGGCAAGAGCCCCCACTTCACGGGGCTGGGCTGCACTCTGTAGACTCTCTGGCTGGGCAGCACTCTGTAGACTCTCTGGCTGGGCAGCACTCTGTAGACTTTCTGGCTGGGCAGCACTCTGTAGACTCTCTGGCTGGGCAGCACTCTGTAGACTCTCTGGCTGGGCAGCACTCTGTAGACTCTCTGGCTGGCCAGTAGTCTGTAGACTCTCTGGCTGGGCAGCACTCTGTAGACTCTCTGGCTGGCCAGTAGTCTGTAGACTCTTTGGCTGGCCAGCAGTCTGTAGACTCTCTGGCTGGGCAGCAGTCTGTAGACTCTCCTGCTGGGCAGCAGTCTGTAGACTCTCCTGCTGGGCAGCAGTCTGTAGACTCTCTGGCTGGCCAGCAGTCTGTAGACTCTCTGGCTGGCCAGCAGTCTGTAGACTCTCTGGCTGGGCAGCAGTCTGTAGACTCTCTGGCTGGGCAGCAGTCTATAGACTCTCTGGCTGGGCAGCAGTCTGTAGACTCTCTGGGGCTGGACCCTCTGAACCCCTCACTGGGGCTGGGCGCTCTGAAGAACCCCCTCCTGGGGCTGGACGCTCTGAACTCCTCACTTGGGCTGGACACTCTGAACCCCTCACTGGGGCTGGACACTCTGAACCCCTCACTGGGGCTGGACGCTCTGAACCCCTCACTGGGGCTGGACACTCTGAACCCCTCACTAGGGCTGGACGCTCTGAACCCCTCACTAGGGCTGGACGCTCTGAACTCCTCACTGGGGCTGGACACTCTGAAGAACCCCCTCCTGGGGCTGGACACTCTGAAGAACCCCCTCCTGGGGCTGGACACTCTGAAGAACCCCCTCCTGGGGCTGGACACTCTGAAGAACAGGCTCGGAAACCTTAGGTGGAAGACCAGTTTTGAGACAGATGGTATTTAAAGATTGGAGATGCACTCTGCCCCCATTTCTTGGTTTTCGAATGGGACAAGTTAGAATAAAATGTCCTTGACCCCCACAATACAGGCAAAGTTTATGGTCTCTACGAGGCTGGCTTTCCGTTTCTGAGAGACTAGGTCGAGGGAAACTTTGGAACCTGCCTCTTGTCGGTGGAGGAGAGGTGCCTCTAGCATGCCTAGCATGGCTCAGAAGAAAACTCCTTTTCTGGAGCTATTTTACTGGGGTCCACCAGTCTCCCCAGGAATTCAGGTAGAATGCATAGAATACTGGATACTAAAGTCTTTAGCTGGTTTAACTTTTCCTTTAAAATCCCCAGTCGTAAGGAATCTAAAGAAGGTGATCTCTCAGGAGCTGAGTAGTTGACGAGCTGTGAGAAAACTCCCTCAGGCAGATTGCAATTATCTTCCCTGTTTGTTTTAGGCCAGTTCATACTGTCAGAATCCGTTTGTATTTCCCTCTGTAGGAACATATTCACAGGGACTAATGTTCTCGGCACAATAGCAGGTTTATTTATACAGGGTAAAGCAGTATACAACTGTAAACAATAAGTATAAACCAGGAATGATTGAAGAACACAAAATGAAAGGGAGAACTGGAATTGCACTCGCAATGCTGGGAGTCTGGGAAGTACTTGGCAGTACTGGATACTTGGGAACACACTTGTGATACTGGGATTGGAAACACACTTGTGATGCTGGGAACTGAGGGGACACGGGATGCCAGGAGACTGTGAGTACACGGACATACTAAAGACTGTGATTACATGAAAATGGTGTAGACTGTGGAAACACTTGAGACACTGTGGACTGTGAAGGCATTTGTAATAGGATTGTTCTGTAGCAGATTTAGCACCATAGCAGGATGCACTTGAGCAGAGAATGCAAGGTTGCAGGATTGCACTGTAGAAGTTTAGCCCCGTAGCAGGATGCACTTGAGCAGAGAATGCAGGATTGTACTGTAAAAAATTAGCACTGTAGCAGGCGTGGTCTTCAGTATGCCGGCTGTCGGAATCCCGGCGCACAGTATACCGGCGCCGGAATCCCGAGAGCCGGCATACCGACACTTATTCTCCCTCGTGGGGGTCCACGACCCCCCTGGAGGGAGAATAAAATAGTGTGGCGCGCGTAGCGTGCCACCATGCACGCAGCGTGGCGAGCGCAGCGAGCCCGCAAGGGGCTCATTTGCGCTCGCCACACTGTCGGTAAGCCGGCGGTCGGGCTCCCGGCGCCGGTATGCTGGTCGCCAGGAGCCCGACCGCCGGACTACCATACTACACCCCTGTAGCAGGATGCACTTGAGCAGAGAATGCAGGATTGCACTGTAGAAGGTTAGCACCGTAGCAGGATGCACTTGAGCAGAGAATGCAGGGTTGCAGGATTGCACTGTGGAAGGTTAGCACCGTAGCAGGATGCACTTGAGCAGAGAATGCAGGTTTGCAGGATTGCACTGAAGCAGGTTAGCACCGTAGCAGGATGCACTTGAGCAGAGAATGCAACATACCAGGATAACAGGATTGCACTGTAGCAGAATCACAGGATAGCACTGTGGTAGAGTATGCAACATACCAGGATAACAGGATTGCACTGTAGCAGGATTGCAGGACAGCACTGTGGTAGAGTATGCAAAGTAGCAGGATAACAGGATTGCACTGTAGCAGGGTAGCTACACATGATAGCTGTTGGAGCCTGGTAGTACTATGGGTGATTACAGCAGTAGAGACCAGCATAACCAGGACCAGGAACTGAGACAACCTTGACACGATGAACTGGCAACTGGGAGCCTGTGTGGCTGGCCTATATAGTGAGTTCAGGTGCTGCTCACAGCTGTGGTAACAGCTAATTACCAAGCTGCAGATACAGAGCAGAGTGCTGAGCACCAGAGCAGAGAGCGCCACTCCAGGCATGGAGGAGAAACTGCATGGATTGTGACACAGTGGTGCTGTCCTGTGCTGTATATTATTTACTCCAAATAAAGGGGTTATTAATATTGAATCAAAATAATTTTTACAGGGTTTGTCCTGTGAGGTGTAGGGGTACGCTCTCCTGTGCTGCATATTGTGTTATATAACTCCAGAAAAATAATGGAGAACAAAAATTTGGAGGATAAAATAGGGAAAGATCAAGAACCACTTCCTCCTAGTACTGAAGCTGCTGCCACTAGTCATGACATAGACGATGAAATGCCATCAACATAATCTGCCAAGACCGATGCCCAATGTGATAGTAGAGGGCATGTAAAATCCAAAAAGCCAAAGTTCAGTAAAAAGACGCTAAAAAAAGAAATTTAAATGGTCCGAGGAGAAACGTAAATTTGCCAATATGCCATTTATGACAAGGAGTGGCAAGGAACGGCTAAGGCCCTGGCCTATTTTCATGACTAGTGGTTCAGCTTCACATGGTGATGGAAGCACTCAACCTCCATTTTGCCAATTAATTCCAGTGATTTGGACGTATAATTCCAGTGATTTTGCCATTAATTCCAGTTATTTGGACGTATAATTCCAGTTATTTCGCCATTTAATTCCAATGATTTGGCCGTATAATTCCAATGATTTGGACGTATAATTCCAGTGATTTTGCAGTATAATTCCAGTGATTTTGCCATTTAATTCCAGTGATTTGGACGTATAATTCTAGTGATTTGGATGTATAATTCCAATGGGAATTGTTTGTGTAGCTTGGCTTAGTCATACAGCTACCTCATTGCACCTCTTCGACATCTTTGCATGAGATACTGTTTGGGGCCTAGTTTTTGAAAAGTGCCATCCTGTCTGACACTGCAGTATGAGTCCCAGGGTACTACTGTATTTGCCCTGGGGTACTGCCGTATAAGTCCACCACTTGCAGAATTTTTTTAAAATGACAAGGGCATACTGGAGATGCTGTCAGTGGACCAAACAATTGCGGCCCACTCTTGACATTCAGCCACTGCGTGACACTACTAGATGGGCCAGGTGGTTGTGTCCATTAGCTTAGTCATACAGCAACCTCGGTGCACCTTTTTTTCTTCTTTGCATCATGTGCTGTTTGGGGCCTTTTTTTGATATCTGTCCTCCTGTCTGCCACTGCAGTGCCACTCCTAGTTGGGCTAATTGTTTGTGTCAATTGGCTTAGTCATACATCTACCTCATTGCACCTCTTCTACATCTTTACATGAGGTGCTGTTTGGGGCCTAGTTTTTGAAAAGTGCCATCCTGTCTGCAACTGCAGTGCCACTCCTAGATGGGCAAGGTGCTTGTGTCACTTAGCTTGGCCATCCAGCTACCTAATTGCACCTCTTTTTCTTCTTTGCATCATGTGCTGTTTGGGGCCTAGTTTTTGAATAGTGCCATCGTGTCTGCAGCTGCAGTTCCACTCCTAGATGGGCCAGGTGTTTGTGCCGCACACTTGTGTTGCTTAGCTTGGTCATACAGCCACCTCGGTGCAACTTTTAGGCCTAAAAACAATATTGTGAGGTGTTCAGAATAGACTGGAAATGAGTAGAAATTAATGGTGGTCATTCCGAGTTGTTCGCTCGGTAAATTTCTTCGCATTGCAGCGATTTTCCGCTTAGTGCGCATGCGCAATGTTCGCACTGCGACTGTGCCAAGTAAATTTGCTATGCAGTTAGGAATATTACTCATGTTTTTTTCTTCGTTCTGGTGATCGTAATGTGATTGACAGGAAGTGGGTGTTTCTGGGCGGAAACAGGCCGTTTTAGGGGCGTGTGGGAAAAAACGCTACAGTTTCTGGGAAAAACGCGGGAGTGGCTGGAGAAACGGAGGAGTGTCTGGGCGAACGCTGGGTGTGTTTGTGACGTCAAACAAGGAACGACAAGCACTGATCGCACTGGCAGAGTAAGTCTCGAGCTACTCAGAAACTGCACAGAGATGTCTTATCGCAATATTGCGAATCTTTTGTTCGCAATTTTAAGAAGCTAAGATTCACTCCCAGTAGGCGGCGGCTTAGCGTGTGCAATGCTGCTAAAAGCAGTTTGCGAGCGAACAACTCGGAATGAGGGCCAATGTTATTGAGGTTAATAATACCGTAGAAGCAAAATTACCTCCAACGTCTGTGATTTTAGCTGTTTTTATGTTTTTTTGAAAAATCATCCAGATTAAAAACCAAAACCAAAACACGAAAGGGTGGTTTTGGCAAAAAAACTAATATAATCCATATAATTAGACCATATAAGAGAGCGCATTAATGAAAAAACAATTGTATCATATAATAAAACCACAATGATAAGTACTTGATTATCACATATATAAACCACCAGAGATGTATGGATAATTGAGTGCCTATTGGAGCGTGCTGATAGTGTCCAAAGTTCCAACAAAGTGCAGATGCATATATATTTCAGCGTAACTCCTGCTGACAGGAGGACTTCAGAAATTGTGTATATTTAATAGCAATAATGGAACATAGGCCCTCATTCCGAGTTGTTCGCTCGCAAGCTGCTTTTAGCAGCTTTGCACACGCTAAGCCGCCGCCTACTGGGAGTGAATCTTAGCATAGTAAAATTGCGAACGAAAGATTCTCAAAATTGCGATTACACACCTCTTAGCAGTTTCTGAGTAGCTTCAAACTTACTCGGCATCTGCGATCAGTTCAGTGCTTGTCGTTCCTGGTTTGACGTCACAAACACACCCAGCGTTCGCCCAGACACTCCTCCGTTTCTTCAGCCACTCCCGCGTTTTTCCCAGAAACGGTAGCGTTTTTTCGCACACACCCATAAAACGGCCTGTTTCCGCCCAGAAACACCCACTTCCTGTCAATCACATTACGATCACCAGAACGAAGAAAAAACCGTGAGTAAAATTCCTAACTGCATAGCAAATTTACTTGGCGCAGTCGCACTGTGGACATTGCGCATGCGCATTCGCGACTAATCGCTCCGTTGCAAAAAAAAAATAACGAGCAAACAACTCGGAATGACCCCCATGGTTCTCCTTGGTAGTAAATCACAATTGTGTGACAATTGGTATCAAATTGTCCGCCTGGAGGTGGTAAGGACGTCACCTCCCGGTCAGCGTTGTGCTACGACCCCCCCGCCGTCAAGGCAGCGTTGCTCACCGTAGACGTGACTTGGCTGCCGTGTCCCCCTGCAGCGGGACGAAGCGGCAGTGACGGGAGCGGCGGTGACCGTGATGCAGGTGTCGGGGAGGGAGGACGCGGCCGATGGCGGTGGTGATGTTTCAGCATTGCAGCTGTCCCAATGCTGTGGATAATCACCAGGGTTATCAAAGATGTGGTTAAACCCTTAACGCGTTTCTCTGACGTCTCTCCTGTCGGTTTCCTCAGAAGGTATTCCCAGTCCATGGGAGTAATGGTATTTAAACAAGCAACGCCCAATGGGTGTCCTTCATCCACATAATAAGCAAATTCCCAACAGATGTGAATTAATAAGAAATAGTGTGATTTCCAATGAGCTTTTTTGCTGCTCTGCACATTAGCTTATTCCAATCTTAAAACTTATTCAAATATATACTAAACATAAATACTATTACATATCAAAATATTAAGGCATAATCATATATATAATTAATTATAATTAATTAGGCATCACGGAGAGATTCAATTTGGTATTCTATTGATACCTTAGATATTACTTACTACACCATAATTACGAAGAGCCAATGTGGCTCAATACACTAATGCTGATATTAACCAACCACAGAAACCTGGGTTCGAATCTCACTTGAGAGCAAAATGTTATTGTAATTTGATTATTGCAAAGTATTTCATTTTAGAGTTGTTACTTTTATATTTGCTACAATCAACAAGGAGTCCGTGTAAAAAAAGGAAAAAAATTATATAGTAGCTAATTTTTACCCTTATGGTACATATTAATATCATAATAATAATAATAATAATAATAATAATAATAATAATAATAATATATAAGCAATATTATTAAAAGGGTTATAAAATAAAAGCATTTATGCATCTAATCCCTAACCAGGATTATATTGCTTATATATTATTATTATTATTATTATTATTATTATGTGTGTTGAGCCACAGTGGCACTTTGTAATTATGGTGTAGTAAGTAATATCTAAGGTATCAATAGAATACAAAATTAAATCTCTCCGTGATGCCTAATTAATTATAATTAATTATATATATGATTATACCTTAATATTTTGATATGTAATAGATATGCAGAGGCGTAGCGAGGGCGGCGCAGGTGGAGCTCATGCTTCAGGCGCCTGCCTCTGGCAAGGGAGCCGCAGTCTCGCCAGTAGCTACATGATGAGCCAGTTACATGTTACTATGCTCGGCATCGGCGCTGCATGAGGGATGGAAGCTCTGCTCTCCCTGGCGCCCCAACGCAATAAAGTATTTTTTCACAGCACAGTCACAGTGCGGGACGTCATGACGTCTGTGCACTGTGACTGGGGAGCAGTCGGAGCCACCGCTGCAACGACGACAGGAGATCAAGGCAGGACTGGTTAGTGTAGTTGCCGGAGGGGGGGGGGGGGGGGGGCATGGGGGATGTTGAAATAAGACACGGAGAAAGCAGCCATGGGGAAATACATGGGGAGGGGGGGTTGCAGTCATGGAAAGACACAGAGGGGAGGCAGCCATGGGAAAATACAGGGGGGGGGGGAGGCAGCCATGTGGAAATACGGGGGGGAGGCAGCTATGGAAAGACACAGGGAGGAGGCAGCCATGGAAAGACACAGGGGCAAGGGAGACACAGTGGGAAGGCAGCCATGGGGAGATACAGTGGGAGAGGCAGCCATTGGGAGACACGGGGGGGGGCAGCCTTGGGGAGATACAGTGGGGGAGGGAGCCATGGGGAGACACCACTTTAATTTGACTCCACATGCAGGGCCGGTGCTAGGGTGTTCGGCGCCCCCCTGCAAACTATAAAATTGCGCCCTCCCATATTCCGTTGGCGTGCCCCGGGAAAAGGGGTGTGGTCTCACAACTAAGGGGCATGGCCACACAATAGTACCCCCATTTAAAATTACGCCACAATGTAGCACAATCTTATTAATCTTATACGTAATGCCCCACCCGTAGTAGTAGCGTCCTTATATGTAATGCACCCCAGTAGTAGTAGCATCCTTATACATAATGCACTCACAGTAGTAGTAGCATCCTTATACATAATGCCCCCCAGTAGTAGTAGCATCCTTACCTGTAGTGCCCCCCCAGTAGTAGTAGCATCCTTATACGTAATGCCCCCCCAGTAGTAGTAGCATCCTTATACATAATGCACCCAGAGTAGTAGTAGCATCCTTATACGTAGTGCACCCCCAGTAGTAGACGCGTCCTTATATACGTAATGCCCCCCCCAGTAGTAGAAGCGTCCTTATACGTAGTGCACCCCCAGTAGTAGACGCGTCCTTATATACGTAATGCCCCCCCCAGTAGTAGAAGCGTCCTTATACGTAGTGCACCCCCAGTAGTAGAAGCGTCCTTGTACGTAATTCCCCCCTAGTAGTAGTAGCGTCCTTATACGTAATGCCCCCCCCACAGTACTAGTAGCGTCCTTATACGTAATGGCCCCCCCAGTAGTAGCATCTTTACATGTAATGCCCCCCCCCTGTAGTAGTAGCGTCCTTATGCATAATGCCCCCCCAGTAGTAGCATCCTTATACGTAATGCCCCTCTAGTAGTGGTAGCATTGTTATACGTAATGCCCCTCGAGTAATAGTAGCGTCCTTATATATAATGCCCCCAAGTAGTAGTAGCGTTCTTATACGTAATGCTCCCCCCAGCAGTAGTAGCGTCCTTATGCATAATGCCCCCCCAGTAGTAGCATCCTTATACGTAATGCCCCTCTAGTAGTGGTAGCATTGTTATACGTAATGCCCCTCGAGTAATAGTAGCGTCCTTATATATAATGCCCCCAAGTAGTAGTAGCGTTCTTATACGTAATGCTCCCCCCAGCAGTAGTAGCGTCCTTATACGTAGTGCACCCCCAGTAGTAAAAGCGTCCTTATACGTAATTCCCCATAATAGTAGTATCGTCCATATACGTAATGCCCCACAGTAGTAGTAGCGTCCTTATACATAATGCACCCCCAGTAGAAGCCTCCTTATATGCAATTCCCCCGTAGTACTAGTAGCGTCCTTATAAGTAATGCCCCCCCCAGCAGTAGTAGCGTTGTTACGCGTAATGCCCCCCCTGTAGTAGCGTCCTTATACGTAATGCACCCTCCCAGTAGTAGTAGCGTCCTTGCATGTAATGGCCTCCCCCAGTAGTAGCGTCATTATACGTAATGTCCCCCCCAGTACTAGCGTCCATAAAGTGCGCGTACGCAGACATACCTCACACACACAATTCACACATATATACACACACATACACACCCACCCACCATATACACACACACACACACACACACACCACTTACCTAAGCCAGTCTCCCTCTGTACTGCAGCCTGGTCAGTGTAGCTCCGCCCCTTCTGTCCCGTTTAGCCCCGCCCCCTTTCGGTCCGTTTAGCTCCGCCCCCTTCTGTCCCGTACTCAGCCGCTGTCACACGGGGAGGGGAGGCAGGAGGTTTTTGATTCTGCAGGCGCTGCTGCCAGTGACTGTCATACAGTGACAGACACAGCAGCAGCAGCAGCAGGGGGGACAGGACGGCGCAGCAGTGAAGGGATTCAGAGCAGGGAAAGCGCCTTTGTGTCCCAGCGCCTCCCAGCACTGCATCCCTTCGCTGAGCGGGTAGCGCCGGGCCTGTCCACATGCATACTTGGGGGGATAGGGTGTCATAGCACATATGTGCTCTGGCGCCGTGGCTACACGCTACACCTCTGGCGGCAGGGAAGGGAAACTTTCATCCGCTGCTGCTGTTAGAGGGACCAGAAGGTTCCTCTGTCTCCCTGCACTCTCCCCTGCTGATTGGTCAGCACGGCAGGACCCTCCCTCCAGCGGCTGCAGACAATAGCAGCTGCTGGGGAGTGTAAATTAACACTCACAAACCCCCCTGTGTACCTGGAGGCTGTCCCTACTTTCAAAATGAAAGCTGCGATGGTTGTGATGTTTCTGATGTTCCGATGGTCACAATGTTCCCGATCGATGTTTGGGAAAAAATAGTTAAAAATATATATACATTTTTTATTTTATTTTATTTGGTTTAACTAAAATCATATTGGATAGGGTTAAATTCATGTTCTTCACCTAATTCACTCATAAAAAACCCGACAATTTCGGAGCAGTTTTTTTGGGGGAAAATCATCAGTTAAGTGGTTAAAGGCACAAATTAAATTTCGTGGACACCTAGGGGGCTATTCAGAGATGAATGCAAATGGGCAAATTTCACTCAACTGCACATGCGCGATGGGTGCAATGCGTGTATGTGACCCATCACTATGCAATTGCATCCCGGAAGGTTGCAATCAGACGCCACAGAAATCACCAGGAAAACAGCGCTGATGCCAACTTCCCCCGAGATCAGTATATGCACAGTGCCAGTGGCCTCTTCCTTTTATAATCCACCCCTACTAAAAAGCGAGGCAGTGACACAATTTACAAAAAATGCTCATTCGTTTTTGCAGTTGTTCAAGACTGAAAAACATTTTTCCTTACATGTTTCTCTCTTTTAAAAAGCAGTGTTCTCAGGTTCTGTTTTTATTGCATGAAGTGCCGATATGAGACTACAAACATTATTTTTCTGTATTTTTAGATACCTGATTAGACCAGATCCACTGTCATATGTTCCAGCTAATGCATCAAGCCGGAAAAGCAGCTTTTGCAACACAACCGGCCAAGAATCAAGGGATGAGACGCAGCTTTGATATTCCATCAGATTCTGTGATTAAAGAACTGATTTGTAACTGTAACATCATTCAGCCACGAAAAAAATACATTTATTTCTAGGAGTTATAAGTCTAGACCTAATATTTACTATATACAGTAGATTGAACTAAATATCAGTTATTGTTAATGTCTGTAAGTTGTTGCATCAGTGTTGTTTCTATACTACTGTCACTTTCCACATAAGTGTAACATGTTGGTAAAGGTCTAGCACTTCAGTTTGAACATTTAGAATGAAATTGACTTTTTAGATATATACTGAAGATGTCTTGTTAAAAAAAAACCTGAATGTATTATCAGTGTCTTTTTGCTTCCTAATGTGAAAGTGTTTTGTGTTTCAGTCTTGAGATTTGAATGTTATTTTTTGACAGCTGTTGGTTGGAAAACAGCTCACACAGTACTGTACATCTTTTGGATAGCCTTTTCTACACATTATAGGCTGGCAATTGCATTCTTGGCAATTTACTGATAATCATTTGAGGGAAAACATTGCTAACTAAACATATTTTATGTTATGATGTTATATTTTGTTTATTAAGTTACCCCTACTTAAGCATACAGTAATCAAGATTTATAGGGAAAGTCACAATTTTTGAAGACTTATACTGTACTGTAGCTGATTTTTTATTTCCTGCTAATGTCCCTGATTTGTATCAAGTACTAGTTCCCTTGGTTTGTTTCTAGATCTAGCCTTTTGTGTCTGTTCTTATACTGTATGCTACTGAAATTACAATTTATTAAAGGCAAGTACTGAATGTCTGCATACAGTAGAGTGTTCTGTATGATAAACATCCTAGTGACATTTGGTGGACCCTTTCATTCTAAGTAAAGCATTCGTTACCTCTAATACCAATAAATAAAGACACAGAGACTTGAATTTGGCAGAAAAATTGCTAGCTATTTATTTGACCCTAACCATAGCAAACCTGTAAATGAAAACTTTGTTAAAATGCCGATTCAGCCGGCATATGGTGGCAGAAAAAAGAACGGCTCTATTAAACTGATGCTAACCTTAAAATACTAAAATCAAAACCATCCTAATTTAACTACAAACTATCAAAATGGTAATAGGTGCTAGCTCAACCCCCACAGTGACTACCCACCCTGATGGGTGCCCATACCGCTGCCTCCCGGTCGGGTGGTCGAGCGGTCAATAAGTCGATGGAGGTGAGTGCACCTAAACCACATCAAACTGTAAATCACTACAGCTTACCATACAACTACAAACTGCCGTTCTTTTCCGCCAATAAATAGCCAACGATAAAACCAGCCAACTATTCAATGCCAAGGCACTCCGTGCCAGAACCTCTACCAACAGGGCGGGAGAGCGGGAAGGCAATTTCACCAACAAGAGAGAAACAAAATGACCTATCCTTCCCTATATATACTAACCCTCCCCTTTTTCCAAAGGGCTGTACTTTCCTTCCAGCTAGGTCCAACCCTCACAAGATGTTTAACTCATTCCTTTCCTATGCTGTCAATTCTCTCTCCAACTGTCACACATCGGGGTCTTAGCCTCACTTGCCATGTTCAGTGGTACTGTCTCCCTGTGATCTATACAGTCTGGCTGCACTGAGAATTCTTCAAGCATTACATGTGTGCTATTTTAGTCATATGAATTGTATTAGGAAATTACAAAATAATAATAATAATATTTTATAACTTCACATTTTATAATTATCTTCTTTTAAACTATTTTGAAACCTGAGTAAAATACATACAGTGTTCATTGGCCACATAAAAAGGCTTAGGAATATGGGAATCTCCCCAACAAGGTTTAAAGAGTGTTGTTAGACACCTGTTTGAGGGCCAGTACAGACCTGTGTGAGTGGCAGAAGCTGTTTCATCATACTTACCAACTTCTCCAGGTTTCTCTAAGGAGAGGCAGGTGGCCGGAGATGTGGGTGGGTCTGGACTACTTGTGTCATTAGGCCCCACCCCTCACAGCAAAATACTGTGATTTGCAAATATTTGAATAGGGGATGGGCTGAAATTACACGATTTTCATGGAATAGCATCATTAGGCCCTGCCCACTCTGTACAGACTGCTGATTTACCATGGATTCAAGGAATTTATCTGCTCATTCTGCCCACTTAACTACAAAGTGGCCAGAATGTGGGAGGAATGCCAACACTTCTTGGGGTGATGGGGACTACCCGAAAAATCTGTTGTCTCCCGCAGGTTGCGGGAGAGTAGGCAAGTATGTATTTAGTGGTCTAGGTACAAATACAATATGCTAGCAGTGGTAGACAGGGAAGTTAAAGTGACCCTGGAAAAACTATTAAAGTGGTAAGATGTAGGTGGGATTAAAATACACTTTCCCAAGCAGTGTAATAGAAAAAAAAAAAAGAATCATATTTCCTCTGCCTATCTGTACTCAAACATTAGAGCATTCTAATGACCAAAAGACAATGTACTTTAAGGAAGTAATATTTTTGCTTGCATATGATTTAAAATATCCCACCAGCATCACTCTGAGAGCATTCACAGGGATGCAGGTATGTAGTCTATACAGTCACTATGTCACAGGTGACTACGTAGACTCCAGTACTGAGTAAAATATTACATATAGCATATTAACCGTGCAAGCATTTTAACTTAATACATGCTCCTAAAGCTGAATGTTTGACGTTTCAAAGCCCACACAATTAAAATGCCTTAAGTAACATTCTATCTGTGTTGGTCTCCCGGCACTGGCTTCTCTTGTCTACATGCAGATGTGTTCACTTACATCTTTGCTTTTTTACAAATTTGGCACAAAATGCAAAACACGGCTAAGCTGTTTTTTTACGAGTAGCAAGTGGATGAATTTTTACATTTTTGTTTGCCAGAATAGAATATGTATAAAGTAACATATTAAAGAAGCAAATTAAGAAAAATCACAAAGCATAGCTAAATCTCTGAGTCTATGGCATGCCATACATGGCAGGATATAGCAAAGATGTATGTGGACACATCTGGTCACTGTCAACACACTGGCTATGGACTTTCTGTATCTGGCGGATTTGCACTGCCCACAGGCATTGGAAGTGGGCCTCTCCGTGCATGCACAGTCAGATGCATGCTAGTATACAAAGGGATGGCTGAAACTAACACTTGCATGTTTGCGCCCCAGTGACTCTGCAAAAGTCACAGCTGCACATACATTACTACCCACCTCTAAATCATATCCATTTGTGTTTTTATCTATGAAATCGTTAGGTTTACTATATAACATAAGTCCACAGAACCAGGGCCGGATTTCACACTAGGCACGGGAGGCACTTGCCGAGGGGCGGCAACTCCTGGGGGTGGCACAGCAGGTTCAACCCCTGCATGATGTGGGGGGAAGCGCATCACAATCTGCCACACTTGAAGTCGCAACACCTCCCGCCACCACTGCCAAACACTGACCAGTCACCAGCGGCTGCTTCTGACCAACCAGCATCCCGCCTGCCAGCGCCTCCCACAACCATGCCTCCTAGCGGGTACAAGAAAGCAGTACCTATGCACAGCAGGTAAGCAGCTGCAGGTAATGGAGAGTCCGGGCTCAGGAACCGGAGAAGGGTCAAGGCCTCCTCTCATATGCTGCCAGATGACCGGGAGACCCCAAAGCATGACCTCTGGTCAGACAATATACCTGCTGCCTGGCAGCTTCTGGCTCACTAAGATTGTGCTGCTGAGGTTTATAGTGGCTATGAATTGTGAGTGTGAGCTGTGTATGCTGCGAGTGTGATCTGTATGTACTCTGTGAGTGTGAGCTGTGTGTACTATATATACTGTGAGTGTGAGAACATGATGTGAGCATGTACTGTGTGTGCTGCACATGCTGTATGTGTAGTGAACATTTGCTGTATATATACTACTGCAGGAAATTCAGCTATATATGTTGTGAGTGGGAGCTGTATTGCTGAATATACAGTGAGTGTGAGCTGTATATACTGTGAGCTGTATGTAGTTTGTGAGTGTGAGCTGTGTGTACTGTGTGAATATGTGCTGCATGTACTATGTGTGCTGTGCTTGCTGTATGTGGTGTGAGCATGTGCTTTGTGTGGTGTGAGGGTGTGCTATATATATAGTACTGTATGAGCATGAGCTATATATGCTGTGAGTGGAAGCTGCTATGCTGTATATACTGTTAGTGGGAGCTGCCATTCTGTGCTGAGGGGGGAAGGGGGTTGCCTACTGTCACCCCTGCCACCCCAGTCACCCACTATTTCCCTGTCACCCCTGTTTCAACAGTCACCCATTATCTCCCTGTCACCCACTGTCTCCCTGTCACCCCTGCTTCCATAGTCAACCACTATCTGTTGTCTCTGCCTCCACAGTATACCACTGTTTGTCACCCCTACCTCCACAGTCACACACTACCATTCACCATGCCTCCGCATTCACTCACTGTCTCCGTCACCCCAGCCTCCTCAGTCACCCATTACCTCCCTGTCACCCCTGACTCCACAGTCACCCACTATCTCCCTGTCAACCCTGCCTCCACAATCACCCACTATCTTCCTGTCAGCTCTGACTCCAGTTACTCAGTGGCGCACGCAAGGGGGGGGGGGGGGGGTTTCCAAGTACCTGGAAACCCCCCCTGAGCCGAACATTTCATTTTAGGGACAGAGACAGCTGTGACTCCGTCTCAATAAAAGCCGTGACCGCGTTCGCAATCGCGGAGCTGCAGTATCAGAGAGCTCCGTAGCTCTCTGCAAAGAGATAGTCTGTGGGGAGCAGATGATTGCACATACTCCACCACAGCAACTCCCTCCATCCTCATAGTGCCGCCCGCCTGCTCTCTAAGCCCCTGCCTGGTATATACTGTATAAATATGTAAGATTGAAGTTTGTGTGTGAATGTGTATGTATGTATGTATGTATGTTTGTGTACGTGATTGTGTATGTGTTTGCTTGTGAGTGTGTGTGGTGTGTGTATGTATGAATGTGTGTGTGTGCTGTGCGTAAAAAACAAAAAGGAAAACGAATGTGTGTGTGTGTATATATATATATATATATATATATATATATATATTGGACCCCTTCTGTCCTCCCTGTACACCTCTTCCCTGGGTGCGCTCATTAACTCCTTTGGCCTTCAATACCACCTCTATGCTGATAACACACAACTCTACCTCTCCTCTCCTGATCTGTCCCCCTCTGTCCTCTCTCAGATTTCCAGCTGCCTCTCCGCAATCTCCTCCTGTATGTCTGAGCGCTCTCTGAAGCTCAACATGGACAAAACTGAACACATCATCTTCCCCCCATCCAGAGCAACACCCCCAACCAATACCTCTATCATTGTTGACAACACCACCATCTCCCCCGTTCCACAACTCCACTGCTTGGATGTCACTCTTGACTCATCCCTCTCCTTTGCACCACACATCCAAGCTCTGGCACAATCCTGTCGTTTCCAGCTATGCAATTTTGCTCGTATCAAGCCATATCTCTCCCAGAGTGCAACTAAACTCATCATCCACTCACTGGTCATCTCACAACTTGACTACTGCAATGTTATCCTCACTGGCCTCGCTTTCTCCCATCTTGCTCCCCTCCAATCTATCCTAAACTCTGCAACTGAGCTTATCTTCCTCTCCCGCCGCACCACATCTGCCACTCCCCTTCGCCAAAATCTACACTGGCTCCCATTCCCCTACAGAATCCTCTTCAAACTCCTCACCCTCACATACAAGGTCATCTCTAATTCCACTGCTCCCTACATCTCCAACCTCCTCTCTCTTCATACTCCCTCCCACCCCCTATGGTTGACCAATGACCATCGCCTCTCCACCGCCCTGGTCACTGCTTCCCATGCTCGTGTTCAAGACTATGCCCGTGCTGCACCCCTTCAGTGGAACGCACTCCCCCACTCCATTAGACTCTCCCCGACCTTGCAAAGCTTTAAACGGGCACTAAAAACCCACCTATTCATCAAAGCATACCCTCCCAATGCATAACCCAGTCCTGAAGCCGCACCTCCACACCCCTGCCTCATGACGTGAACATCTCAGCTTTGCATACTGCCATCAGGCTAACTCCCGCTTACCTGCACCTCTTGCCATCAGTCCTGAAGCCGCCCCTCCCCACTAGATTGTTAGTTCTTCAGAGCAGGGCCCTCTTTCCTCTTGTTATCTAAGCCCTCATCTCGACACATTCCACTCGCAGCTCTCCCCTACTCAACGACCATCTTTACCCTGCTAGTAAAGGCTCATCTCCATCTATGGCCACCAGCCTCTAGTAGTACGATGATCACTCCCTCAATACTTACATCTTAGCTGTATTATGTCTTGAGAATGTGTGGTGATCTATGTTACCTGTACTCTATTTCTGTTATTTATTTACTGTAATGCTATGTTTTGTCTCCCTGTACTGTCCTTTGTACGAAGCTGCGAAACACATGCTGCCTCTGGTGTCCTGCTGTCTACAATACCTTGCTGGTGTCTTGACAAAGATCACTTGGATGTGATCGAAACGTTGACTTCATGATGTGGTAATAATAATTTGCCTCTGTTACTCACTATCTCCCTGTCACCCACTGTCTTCCTGTCACCCCTGCCTTCACAATCATCCAGTATCTTCCTTTTTTTTCAGGGGGGGGGGAGGCAAGAGTGGGGGATTGAATAATGTTGTGCCTGGGGGCAGACAAACTCCTAAATCCGCCTCTGCACAGAAGAGCTAGTATGCACAACAAGCACCTGCAATGTACATTGTATGTCAAATACATGAAAGGAACCAGTTTGCCTAGTTCTGTGGAGCAGCGCATAAGAAAATTTACCTTTGTTAACGATATTACTGAAATGACAAAGTGCTGGAGAGGGAATAGAACTAGGAGTGTTAGGAGCTTGTACATCCTTTTTTACTCCCCAAAACTACATTTCCATGTGCATTCCATTCAATAGGCCTAATTCAGACTGGATTGTAGCAGCATTTGTTAGCAGATGGCCAAAACCATAGGGGTCATTCCCAGTTGATCGCTCTCTGACGATTTTTGCAAGGCAGCGTATGGGCCGCAATGCGCCCACGCGACGTACGGGTACAAAGCTCTTTGTGGTTGTGCTCAGGTTCAGTTTTCAGTCGCACTGACGGCCGCAAGAAGATTGACAGAAAGGGGGTATTTCTGGTTTTCAACTGACCGTTTTCAGGGAGTGTTTGCAAAAATGCTGGCGTGTCTGAAAAAATGCAGGCGTGGCTGGGCGGGTGTATGACGTCAAATGCGGACACAAATAAGCTGAAGTGATCGCAAGTGCCGAGTAGGTTCAGAGCTACCCTGAAACTGCACAAACTGTTTTTGCAGAGCTCGGCTGCACAAGCGTTCGCATTTCTGCTAAGCTAAAATACACTACCCAGTGGGCGGCGGCATAGCGTTTGCATGGCTGCTAAAACTAGCTAGTGTGCGATCAACTCGGAATGACCCCCTATGTGCAGTGCAGGGGGCAGATATAATGTGCAGAGAGCGTTAGATTTGGGTGGGTTATATTGTTTCTGTGCTTGGTAAATACTGGCTGCTTTATTTTTACACTGCATTTTAGATTTCAGTCTTAACACACCCCACCCAAATCTAACTCTATCTGCACATGTTATATCTGCCCCCTCTGCAGTGCACATGCATACCTCCCAACAGGACCCTCTCCAGGAGGGACAGAATGCTCTGCTCCTTGACTTTCCTCTTAATTCAAGATTGCTATCACCTGAACTGAAACACCTTTCTTATCCTTTAATATGTTCAACCCAGGTGCCAGCAATCACGCATTAAGAGAAAAATCCAGTAGCAGAGCATTCTGTCCCTCCTTGAGAGGGTCATGTTGGGAGGTATGCACATGGGGGGTCATTCTGACCCGATCGCTCGCTGCAGTTGTTCGCAGCGCAGCGATCGGGTCGGGACTGCGCATGCACCAGCGCCACAGTGCACCGGCGCATGCTGGGCGGCCGAAGGCTTTCGTTCCCCAGCGATCGCCTCTGCCTTGGGGGCGCGGTCCAGCTAACCCAGGCATGGCTGGACCATGCAAGAGGGCCACAGTGGCTGAGTGACATCACACGCAGCCGCTGCGACCAGGGGCAGTGACGATTGTGTGCAATGCTCTTGAACTCGTGTGTGTGTGTGTGTGTGTGTGTGTGGGGGGGAGGGCGGACAGACATGCGCGGCGGGCAAGCCCAGTACTGGGCATCCCCCCACATGTATGGAAACATAAGTGTAGCTGTGCTAAATTTAGCACAGCTACGATCAACTCGGAATAACACACATGGTTTTGCACACTGTAGCTTACACATCCTGTCATTGTGTCAGACTAAAGACTGGAGTGTACAGTTTACAAACATTGTCCTCAAAAGGAGCTGCTCCCAGCAATATTGCGTGAGGACACACTTGCTCCCAGTGGGAAAATATGTGACACTCTATAAATGGGCCCCTAATATGTGGGCATCTTGGATGTATGGGTCTGCAGGGATTGTTCACTTTTATTGGTGGCCCCTTTGATTGTTTTCCTAGCACCTCAGTGGCTGACTAATTTGTACCCCGGAGAGGATTGGTGTCTCTCATTGATCTGGACTGCAGTGACGTCAGCAGACTCACGCACCGACTTGGTAGGCACTAGGACCCTGGAGCCTACCTGTCTGGGAAAAGAAGAAGCTGTGATTGGCTACAGCTGGGCGGGAGCATTGAAGCGGTGCGAGGAGGAGTGCTGAGGGGATTTGAAGAGAGGAGAGTCGCGTCTGAAGAGACCCGCCAGCCGCCGCTCAAGAGACCTGCTAGCCACTGCTGAAGATACCCGCCAGCTGCCGCTGAGAGGAGATGGAGCTGCCGCTGCAAGGGGAGAAGCAAGAGCTGGAGGACTGACAGCACTGCAGAGGAGAAGAGAGCTGTCGCCGCTGAGAGGAGATGCAGCCATCGCTGAGAGGGCAGCCGCTGGCAGGTGACGAGAGCCATTGCCACACGCCAATGATGAGGAGAGAGTTAGTGTGCTGAAGGTGAGCCGGAGTTGCCGCTGAGTTAAGCACGGGGAGGTGAGAGCTGCTGAAAGGGGAGCCGCTGTGAGGAGACCATGCATCTGCCATCTGCTGGGGAGAACTAAGCTGCCGCCCGCACGTAGATAGTTGCCAGCAACTCCTGTACTGCTGCATGCTAATCTGAGGGGGCAAGTGGGGAGTACAGTAAAGTGGGGTCACCCTGATATTCAGAGAAGAGATGGACATCAGGGAGGATAGCAGCATCCCAATCCTCCTCATCTTTCCTGTCAGTGTCAAGGACTGTCAGCCTCCATATTACTTACACCTCTCATTGCAAATACTGTATATTACAGCTCTAAGGGAATGAGAGAGGGAAAGTTGTTATTAATTCTGTGTCCTCAGCCTCTATAAAGGGAGAGACAGTGAACAATGAACAAGTTTTTCCTTAGATAGCACAGACTGACAAAAAGGCTAAAGTACCTCCTGTTGACAGGGATCAAGAGAGGCTGTATTTCTCCTGTCATCCTTCCATTTCCATCTGCTTGCTTTGCAAAGATATTGGCATATAATAATTCATTGTGTGCACTGTAACTAACGTCTGTTACCTGCGTGCCAAGGGATTCCTGTCAACCATTTCTGCATTCCCCTGTTTCATTTTACTCTCACTAATCCACTTACTTTGAACTGTAACCTTTTCTTATTACGCATAACTGACTTTGCTTGAGAGGAACTCTAAGTTTATATACAGTCTATGCTAAAGCTAATTATCTAACTAACTGGTTGCCATTGCAAGCATAACTGTTTATAGGGTATAACCTGTACTGAGGAGACTATCTTCCCTATTGCAGCAACCTTATTTAAAGCCAACCCTGAGTGTCAGAGACCTTTTAGCGTCACTGGGGATCAATGTTGGTAATTGGTCATTTAAATGTTAATCTCTATGGCTAATGTTTACTGTGTGCTGAATTTAATCCTTATACTGAAATTGTGAACATTGTTACCACCTTTATACTCTAAGTTTAAAGTTACAGCAGTGACCACTCTTCCTGATCCTGTATAATAAATTCTTTGTCACCGTCCAAATGTGTGGTGACCTGTGTTTGGGTCCGCTGGGGTTGGGGTTCCTTGTTCCTCTGCCTAGGGTTCCAGCAGCTGATCTGGCCTAAGAAGTGATCCCGGGTGAAGAATCCATCTACGACCACTGACACCTACACCTGCAACCACATTCCCCCTGATTGAAGCTGTTACAACTTGGTGTCCACAAACAGGATCCAGGATGTCGGAAGCACAGGAACTTCAGATGCCCACATCAACTGCAGCCAGAAGGAAGTTACCTGCCTCACCCAGTCAGTCACCATATGCTGCATCATCACCGGCTGCACCAATTATAATGCCCTATTATTTTGGGGCCCCATGGCTTCCCATATACTGAGGAGATTCTAGTAAAATGGGCACGAGTCCTTTTAAAGAATTCCGGGACAAATAAGATCGATGTTCAAGCTTTATCCCCATAATGAGGAGCAAAGAGTGAGGTAGTTATCGGACAACTCGAAGGGAAAGCATTTTGTGAAGTCAGATCTTGGTCGGATGAAGAACAGAAAATAGCCGAAGGTATCTTGGATAAGTTGGCTGGTATCTTTAATTTACAGACCATTACAGAATTAAAGGGTCACCTATATGCTCGGAAGCAGCAACCAAATGAGAATCTTCGGGAGTTTGCCCTAGGCCTACAAGAGCCAAGCGGACAATACAGGCCAGAGACCCTCGAGAAGCTGAACAGACAGAGGAGACTATGATTAATTTATTCATTGAAGGAGCAAGAGGAGAAGCAACAAAAGCATATTTGCGAATTTGGAGACGTCAGAACCCTCTCTGCACTTTCTCTGAGTTTAAGGAGTTTATGATGGACATCTTGGGTCTAAACCAAAACACAGATAAAGAATATGTAGCAGTATTGGGACCATCTGAGGGTGGAGTGCCTGGGGAGTCTCAACTACGCCCAATGGCTGTATCCTTTATCTATAAAGGAACCATCAGTCAGAAATCACAGGCTGGTCAAGATAAAATTGGAGCTCTCACCAGCATCGGTTGGCATCGGGACCAAGGTAGAAGAGGACGATCAAGATGGGAGGTGCCACGAGAATCGGGGCGGCACCCCACAGACCAATTTGATGATCAAGGAAGACCTATATGTAGGATATGTAATCAAAGCGGGCACATCAAACGGCAATGTTCTAATGGTCCTTTAAATGACTCGACCCGAGGCAAGGGACCGACCCTCGGGAGGAGATGTGTCAATAGGTCCATCAAAGCCAGGGTGGTGGCCTCAATATGTTAGCGAGTGTCCCCACCTGAAGGTCTGAATTAATGGGGTAGAAGTGTCCGCTCTTTTGGATACAGGCTCACAGGTGACGACGATCCATCTGGCAGAATTTTAGAAACACTGGGAAGAATCCGAGATAGTGAACCCACCAAACACCTGGTTACATCTATTGGCCAGTAATGGACAGCCAATCAAGTTCCGTGGCTATTGGGAAGCTAATCTTGCTATCGGCAAGGCTAACCTGGAAAGACAGGGGTGTTTGGTCACCACTATGTATAATAAATATATTCCCCCAGTCATCTTAGGGATAAACGTCATGAAGAATTGCCCGGATGAATTAGTGGAAGCTCTTAAACTGGAAATGTGGTCTGCTGCCCCGAAGGAGCGGAAGACGCTTCAGCAGATGGTCCAGTTGCTCGAGGGACACAAGAGGTTCACTAATGCAAGGGGAGAAGTCAGAAAGGCAAGGATAACCGATCGCCAGCAGCTTATCCTTAGACCCAATTCTGAGCACGTGGTGTGGTGCAAGGCATGGATTGGCACTGGGGGAAGAAATTATGAGGCAATACTAGAACCCTGTGACTTTGATGGATGGCAGCTGTTCGCAGTGGCCCAAACACTTGCTAAAGTAACAAGAGGAAGAGTACCCATCAGGATATTGAATCCCCACAGTTATCCAGTCCGATTGTTTTGGCATTGTCCTGTGACTAGTGTAGTCTTGGTCGACTTTCAAGACGTCATTGGTGAGGCTCTACCCAGGGTTTCGGAGGGAGCTGTGGCTGGCCAAACCAGTATGACCACTGGTGAGACTCCATGGTGGAGTGAAATCCAGATTGGCAATTCAGATACTCCAGAGAGTCAGCGAGAAGGTGTACTGCTGGTTTTGCGCAAGAATGACGAAGCCTTCAGTCAATATCCAGCAGATTTCGGAAAGGCTGAAAGAAGTCCAGCATCATATACCTACTGGAACCCATCCCCCAGTTAAGGAGAGATACAGGCCTCTACCCTGGCTATGTATCAACCGGTGAGGACCATGATTAATGAAATGAAGGAAGCCAGTGTAATCAGAGAAAGCCATAGTCCATGGGCAGCCCCATTGGTAACGGTTTGGAAGAAGGATGGCAGTGTCAGATTCTGCCTCAATTATAGAAAATTGAATGCTGCAACACACAAAGATGTCTATCCCCTACCCCAGATAGAAGAATCACTGACAGCATTAAATACAGCTCTGTATTTTCCAACTCTTGACCTGACAAGTGGATACTGGCAGATCCCAATGGCTCCAGAAGACCGGGAGAAGATGGCATTTACGACTCCTATGGGCCTGTTTGAATTCGACCGGATGCCGTTCGGGTTGTGAAATGCTCCTGCCACCTTCCAGCAGGTCATGGAGCACTGTTTGGGACACCAAAACTTCGAGATGCTCTTACTCTATCTGGATGATGTCATCATATTCTCAAAGTCCTATGACAAACACTTAGAACATCTGGAGGAGGTCTTCACCCAAATGACTAAATGCGGTCTAAAGTTAAAGCCATCTAAGTGCCACATATTAAAACCAAGTGTGCAGTACCTGGGTCACATAGTTAGCTCCAGAGGAGTGATGCCCGATCCCAAGAAGATACAGGTGGTGCAGGTCTGGCCTGTTCCCCGTACTGTTAAAGACGTTCGCAGTTTCATGGGATATTACAGCCACTTTATCCAGCATTTCGCAAATATGACCACACCGCTCCATTAATTACTTTGAGGCAAGTCAGGACAGGAGGGACGGAGTACTGCCCTGGTTGCATGGACAGAGGAGCAACAGAACGATCCTTGCCTAACCTGACTGTGAAAAGCCGTTTCAGGTGTACACTGATGCCAGCCATCGCGGATTGGGAGCTGTACTCTCTCAGCTGCAGGACGGTCATGAGATGGTTATAGCATATGCCAGCAGAGGTCTAAGGAAGACCGAAATAAACAATGAAAACTGCAGTACCTTCAAGCTGGAGCTCCTGGCCCTCATATGGACTGTCACTGAAAAATTTAAGAATTACCTGACCGCCACACCTTTTCGTGATCATTACAGACAACAATCCGCTGGCACACCTATCCTCTGCCTGCCTTGGAGCCTTGGAGCAAAGATGGATGGCACATTTGTGCTAATTTCAGATATACAGTGTCTTACTGGAGTGGTAAGGCAAATGGAAATGCTGATGCCTTGTCTCGCCTTCCAACTACTGACCTTGCAGAAGAGGAGCGAGATTGGACTAAAGACATCGAGATGCCCATGTTCTGACCTACGAGGAAACGGAAACAAGTCGTCAACTCAGACCCTGTCGCTGCCACTAGAGACCGTAGAACTGATCATTCTGTGATCAATCTTCCCGGTGTTGACTGGGCACAAATACAGAGAGCCAGCCCCGTGATACAACGCCTGATTGACCTTTTTTTGTCAAAAGAAACAGTATACCAAGTCCCAAAGAGCCAATGCAGACCCTAAATTGGTCTATTACGTCAGTGAGACTGAATTTGCCTCTGAGGTGACTTTGTCATCTGCACCACCCTTGATCCCGGTGCTCACTAGTCTATCTCTCGGATTGTAGTGCCCAGACAGCAGGCTAATCTGTTATTAACCGCTTACCATGACCAGTCGGGACACTTTGGCACCCAGAAGACAGAAGCAGTACTTAGACAGAGAATCTTCTGGATCGGCATGAGATCTGATGTCGATGAGTGGTGTCGGAATTGTGTGACATGCAGTCTAAAGAGACCAGCTGATTCTGCCCAAAAAGATCCTCTGCATCCAATTCAAAGCTCTCGACCACTAGAACTTGTTGCTCTGGACTATGTAAAACTTGAGCATAGCTCTGCTTGGTTCCAGTATGCCCTGACCATCACGGATCACTATAGCAAGTTCTTGGTGGTGGTACCGGCCCGTGACTTGACAGCGAAAACAACAGCTGAGCTGTTCCTTAAACACTTTGTCCATCTTTACGGTTATCCTGATCAAGTTTTGACCGACCAAGGTCCTGCATTCGAGTCCCAGTTATTCCAGGAACTTTGTTCTTTATATGGGTGTAAGAAGCTGCGAACTACCGCCTACCACCCGTAGGTAAATGGCTTATGCGAGAGAGCCAACCAAACTGTGATTGGGATGTTCCGGAGTCTATTGGCAGAGAGCCGTGCTCAGTGGCCTAATCTTTTATCCGAACTGACATACCTCTATAACAACACAGAGCACTACTCCACAGGATTCACCCCATTTTATTTGATGTTTGGAAGACAGGGGAAACTTCCAAGGGATCTCGAGCTGACGCCACTAGTGAATCAACTGACCATCATGCAGACTGACTGGGTGCAAGAATATCAGCGTCGGATAGAGACGGCAAGACATCTGGTGAAGCATCGGACGGAAACGGTACATTACCGCCAGGAGATAATTTATAATGCTGATGCCCAGCCAATGCCCCTACAGGTCAGAGATAAGGTATGGAAAAAGAAAAACCAACGGACAAGCAAACTCGATGTTATGTGGGAAGATATTCCCTATGAGATTGTCAGGATTCCAGTTGATGGACTTTATACATATCAAATCCAAAGTCCTGATGGACATTTAAGTACCGTTCCACAGGACCAAGTCAAACTCTGCCCCGTCGACGTACCGGCTGTAGAGAAAGACTCACCTATGGTAGAGGGGCGGGGAACCCCAGGGAGAATTCCATTCCACGACCCCATTGAGCTCTTACTATTCATAGATAGCTCAATCCCGAGTTCTGTGAACCCAATTGGCCCCAAGCCAAGGGAAGAGTTATGTGTTGATAGTGATGAAACGTCATGTATTGTGTCTGAACAGGCTGATGGGGTGCCTACTCTCATTCATAAGAGGCCTGAACGCAGTACAAGAGATATGCTACCTCTTCGGTACCGCGATTGAAATGTGTTAATACAACATGTTTTCATATCTCGTGTTTTTGTATATATCTGTATATAAATATAGGTGCTTTTTTAAATATGTAGCTTATACATCCTGCAATTGTATCACACTACTAAAGATTGGAGTTTACAGTTTACAAACATTGTCCTCAAAAGGAGCTGCTCTCAGCAATAATGTGTGAGGACACGAATGCTTCCAGCGGTTAAATATGTGACACTCTGTAAATGAGCCCCTGATATGTGGGCATCCGGGAAGATGTATGGGCCTGCAGGGATTGTTCACTTTTATTGGTGGCCCCTTTGATTGTTTTCCTAGCACCTCAGTGGCTGACTAATTTGTACCCCGGAGAGGATTGGTGTCTATCATTGATCTGGACTGCAGTGACGTCAGTAGACTCACGCACCGACTTGGAAGGTACTAGGACCCTGGAGCCTATCTGTCTTGGAGGAGAAGGAGCTGTGAATGGCTACAGCTGGGCGGGAGCATTGAAGCGGCATGAGGAGGAGAGCTGAGGGGATTTAAAGAGAGAGTCATGTCTGAAGAGACCCACCAGCTCAAGATGCCCGCTAGCCACTGCTAAAGATACCCGCCAGCCACTGCTGAGAGGAGACAGAGCCGCCGCTGCAAGGAGAGAAGCCAGAGCTGGGGGACTGACAGCACTATGGAGGAGAAGAGAGCTGTCGCCGCTGAGAGGAGATGCAGCCATCACTGAGAGGGGAGCCACTTGCAGGTGACTAGAGCCAGGGACGCATTCTGCCGACGAGGAGAGAGTTAGTGTGCTGAAGGTGAGCCAGAGCTGCCGCTGAGGTAACTGCGGGGAGGTGAGAGCCGCTGAAAGGGGAGCCGCTGTGAGGAGTCCATACACCTTCCATCTGCTGGGGAGCCCTAAGCTGCCGCCCACACGTAGATAGTTACCAGCAACTCCAGTACTGCTGCCCGCAGATCTCTGGGGGCAAGTGGGGAGTAAAGTAAAGTGGGGTCACCCTGATATTCAGAGAAGAGGTGGACATCAGGGAGGATAGCAGCATCCAGGTACCTCTTCACCCCAATCCTCCTCACCTTTCCTGTCAGGGACTGCCAGCCTCCAGATTGCTTACACCTCTCACTGCAAATACTGTATATCACAGCTCTAAGGGAATGAGAGAGGGAAAGTTGTTATTAATTCTGTTTCCTCAGCCTCTATAAAGGGAGAGACATTGAACAGGGAGTGAGTTTTTCCTTAGATAGCACAGACTGACAAATAGGATAAAGTACCTCCTGTTGACAGGGATCAAGAGAGGCTGTATTTCTCCTGTCATCCTTCCATTTCCATCTGCTTGCTTTGCAAAGATATTGGCAAATAATAATTAATTGTGTGCACTGTGACTAACGTCTGCTACCTGCGTGCCAAGGGATTCCTGTCAACCATTTCTGCATTCCCCTGTTTCATTTTACTCTCACTAATCCACTTACTTTGAACCGTAACCTTTTCTTATTACGCATAACTGACTTTGCTTGAGAGGAACTCTAAGTTTATATATAGTCTATGCTAAAGCTAATTATCTAACTGACTCATTGCCATTGCAAGCCTAACTCTGTTTATAGGGTATAACCCGTACTGAGGAGACTATCTTCACTACTGCAGCAGCCTTAGTTAGAGCCAACCCTGAGTGTCAGAGATCTTATAGCATCACCAGGGATAAATGTCTGTAATTGTCATTTAAATGTTAATCTCTATGGCTAATGTTTACTGTGTGCTGAATTTAATCCTTATACTGAAATTATGAACATTGTTACCACCTTTATACTCTAAGTTTAAAGTTACAGCAGTGACCACTCTTCCTGATCCTGTATAATAAATTCTTTGTCACCGTCCAAATGTGTGGTGACCTGTGTTTGGGTCCACTGGGGTTGGGGTTCCTTGTTCCTCTGCCTAGGGTTCCAGCAGCTGATCTGGCCTAAGAAGTGATCCCGGGTGAAGAATCCATCTACGACCACTGACACCTACACCTGCAACCACATTAACACTGATTGAAGCTGTTACACATCTACTAACAACTTTGCTGCTATGATCAGGTCTGAATTAGTCCTAATGTTATAGACAGATTGAAACACAAAAGTGTCACATGTAACAGAGACTATAACCCCTCACACTATTCATTAACTTCAGCGATAAATTACAATTAAATGAGCAATACTTAAGGATATAAACATAAAGTGCTTTTTATGTGTAACCCCTGGCATCTTATGGAACGGATACTGGGGGAGGATTGTGGCAAAAGAAAGCTGGAGTAAAGTGTATAGGTTGTATACCTGTGTAAATATATGTAATTTATTATACTTATATGCTTATCTGTTCAATATTTCAATATATGACGGCGAGCTGTGCCTAGTATAGGGAAGCATGGTGTGCCGCATGAGACATGGTATAGGGATACCTGCAAAGGTACGAGGGGTTGGAAAGACTGTTCGAGAAGCCCCTCGCGCCGGGAGAGAGAGATCGCGTGCCGGGAGGAATGGACAGGAGGATAACGGTTGGTGTCGGGAAAAAAAACAGATAGAGAGGAGAGGTGACGTGTGAACTGAGAGGACAGGGGGAGCGAGAGTAACACGGAGAATAAGGATACCAAGTCTGTAGTACCGGAGCCATCGGACACCCACAGGATTGGGGTCATCGTCACAGAGGAGTGGGGAACCGGTGTAAGGCAGCTAACGAGTCCGACGAGATCCCTCTATGAGAAGCGGAGGGAGGAGAGAGACGCGTCCGCCGGAGATGGACCGCTACCACTGACAACGGAGTTGCTGAGGACGTCGCCGCCCCAAAGGAGGGGAGCAGAGGGGAGCAACCAACAGTGACCTCCCTAAGAATAGGGACTGTGCAGTCCCTGTCACGGAGAATTGCAAAGGTAGGAACTTACCGCAGCTGAAAAAATACTAATAAAAACCCCTGATCCTCCCTTGCCAGAGACACATAGGAGTAAGGGGCTATATACAGACGACACAGCATACCAGAGCAGGTAAATTATAAATACCTGTATTACTTGCAGATCGTATAGAGAGGCTAGTGAAGGACTGATACCCATAATCTAGAGGGAGCATATGGATAGTATATTATAGTGCTCTCAGTGTCCGGAGCAGTGTCCAATTTATCATCAGCAGGGACGGACGCTGTTATACTGTAAAGAGGACAACACAGATACCACAGTGAGTGACCAGTAATTGTCACTCCCTACCAAAATACCTAGTGGATACATGGACAATTAGCGCAGTAGGGAATAAAAGGATTTTGAGGACTATACCACTACTGCATGATGGCAATGTCCGGTATGTGTAAACCCTGTATCAGGAATAACTGAGGAATACAGACCTTGCTTACTGTAAGAGTAATAAAAAAAAAAAGGAAGCTTTATGCCGCCAGAGGTACGACAGGAGTTGTTCGTCCCGCTCGCTGGCGGATTATACTGCAGACTCCCCTAGGGACTCCCAGGATTGCTAGTTAATGAGGATAATTACGTTATCTATCCTGACAGAGCCAACTAGGGGAGTTTAAATAGTGGCTCGGAAATCCTGAACCCATTTTCTAATGCCAAATTAGACCGTATTTATTATCTGGCACCGAATTTCGGGTATCTTTGAACTCTATTGGATCAACACCCCAAATAGGTCCCATAACAGAGCTAAGGAAACCTTAAAGTGCGGAAGAAGACCTGATACTCTTCTGTGGCCTGAACAAATTAGTGTCCTTATCCGTCCAGGTTACAGTTAGCAATTATATGGTAATAATATTGCCCCCGTCTGGAGGTCACGTCGCAAATGTTGGATTAGGAAGAGACATATTTGCCAACTTAACGAAGGATATAAAGGGCCCCATCTGTGCACCAATGATATAGACTAGTCTGATAAGCGCGCAACTGTAAATATATATATCGATATGTTAACAATATTATAGTAACACAGTGACTATTGTGAATAATAACAACTGAATAATTTCTTTTTTTTGGTACACCTTATCATATAATTTTTTTGTAATGCATGCAATAACATTTGTATAGATCCTATGTGAAAGTATTGGTTAATTCACCATTAACTGGGTAACTGTGATATGTACTTTATACAATGGATTACGGAGCTTATATAATGCCATAAAAAGGGTACCGTTGTAGTAGAAAAGTTAAATAAATACTTACCTTTTAAGGGATTGTGAGGACTGGCAGTCAATGGAGAAGGAGCGGGTCAACCACTGAAAAAAAAAAAAGGTAATACATTACTGTATTTCATGGGTAACAATTATTACATCATATAGATCTAAAGTGTAATCACTATTACTCTTTACGGGCTTTGCTAAGCAAGCCCCAACAAATAGCTTGGGTGAAGGCACACTATAGTCTCATACTGTGGTAACCTAGCCGGGTAAATACCGATAGTATAAGAGGGTTACATTTTGAGGCACTGCTGAGATCTTTAACCCTGTGTCTCCTGTTACTCAATAAGTAGGATGGAAGGGGTAAGTAAGGAAGATATCTTCCGGTGGTGTAGGGAAAAGGAGATAGATGTCGAAAGCAGCTTTGGACTCACTGGGAATTTGATGAATGCTAGCGATGAGAGTATCCTTAATTCAGTCAAATTTCTGTATGGAGTAAGTGATCCGTCCATTGTAGATAAATGGAAGGGGTTAACTGGTAATATTACCGCAGTATTAATCACCAATAAGAATCTACTAGACCCGGTGTTGATTCCCAGTATGGTGGTGGTTGATGGAGTCCCGGGTTGGAAAGTCCACTTGATATGGCCTGAGTGGCAAACCAGCAGGGAAGGAACAGACACCCCAAGGAAAGAGCAAGGGACGGGGGAGCCACATATCCGATCTATGGGAGAAACGGTTCCCACACCCAGTGCAGATACAGATGTACCCACTCAACAGGAAGAAGCCATTGAGAGTCAAGTAGATACAGTAGTGGGCAAAATGGTTAGCCATTTGGAAAGATGGCAATTCGAAGGTGGATATCGACGCCTTTGGATATTTTCAGGAATCACTCCGATGCCCGCTGGAGAAGAGACGTATGAACTATGGAGAGAGGCGGCCACACAACATTCGGAGGAATGGCAATGTCCTGACCATGTCAAACGGCAGAGGGTGGTTGAAAGCTTGCGGGGGCCAGCTATGGGGGTTATTCAAGCTACCCGACGAAGCAACCCAAAAGCTACCCTGAAAGAATATCTGGAGGCTTTGGACTTCTCTTTTGGCACTATGGAAGATGTCGGTGATCTTTTAGCTCGACTCAACCATACCTATCAAGAACCTGGGGAAACATTGACTCATTATATATACCGGATAGATAGACTCATATATAAGATAGTAGACAAAGGAGGCATAGATAAAGAGACAGTTGATAGCAAGAGATTGATACAAGTATTAAAAGGAGCATTAACGAACAATCCGGTAGCACAACGCTTGCGATGCACCATGGCTGCTGCCCGGCCCCCTACTTTGACTGAATTGGTTAAAGAAGTGAAATTGGAGGAGGTACAAATTGAGAATAGGGAGAAAACTATAAAGAAAGTAAAAGTAGTGATACCGGAGAACGAACCACCCTCCATTGATGACCGGTTGGTGAAGCTCATTGAAGAGCAAAATAAGAAACTTGAACAATTAATAGCACTGCAGACTGTTAATCCCTATAGTCCGGCTGCGATCCATGGGTTTGATCGGGGAATGAGGTCAAGAAGAGAGAACCGAAAGCCAATAATCTGTTATAGCTGTGGGCAGGCTGGTCATCGTTCATTTGAATGCCCTATGAATGGAAACAATACCAGGAGGAATGAAAGTAACAGTAATTATCAGAGGAGAAATTTACCATCAGAAAACCCCAACGGGAGTGTTGTGACCCCCTCACAGGCTCCCCAATAATTACAGTTCATGCCATGGGGAGTGCGCAGTGGTCTCCGGGGATTCCAGAGAATCTGATGGGAAATGCACCAAGAACCAAGTCAATGATTAATGGTCATGTTTGCAATGTTCTGCTGGATAGTGGTTCTCAAATTTCCATCGTATTTGAATCATGGTACCAGACTTATTTGACCGATGTACCCATTAATCCGCTGAATGGCCTCACCATCTGGGGGTTGAGTGAGCAGAAATACCCCTATTTAGGGTATATAGTCACGCAAATTACCTTTGAGCCGGGGCTAATATCCCCCAACGAGACTGTTCCCTTCGTAGCCTTGGTTTGTCCAGACTCCCCTGGAGACAATGGGGAATTACCTGTTATTGTAGGGACTAATACAAATATATGTTTAAAAGCCTAATTAAGTGGTGCGATAGGCAACATATGAACAGTATGCTAGTCGAGAAGGTACGAACGGATTAACCTTCGATCCCGTGTAAAAGAGTGGATGCTGACCTTTCAGAGTCGTGGGTGAGCAAATTGGAATCCTGTTTCATAGGGAGTGACATAGACCTCCACAACAAAGGTCTACTGTTGGAACAGCTACAGCGGAGAGAGACAGTGTTCTCACAAAGTGAGTGGGATCTGGGGACAGCCAAGGATGTGGAACATCGGATAAAATTGTCTGACGAGACCCCATTTAGGGAGAGATCTCGTAGATTGGCCCCAGCGGATTTAGAAGATGTAAGGACACATTTACGTAACCTATTGGAGAATCAGGTGATTGCAGGTTAGGAAAGCCAATATGCCTCCCCCATTGTGGTGGCTCGAAAGAAGAGTGGGGAGATCCGGCTGTGCATTGATTACCGGACCCTAAATCAACGTACAGTATCGGACCAATATACTGTCCACAAAATTGATGAAGCTCTAGACTGTTTACAAGGAAGTCAATGGTTTTCCGTATTATATTTGCGTTGAGGGTATCATCAGATCCCCATGAGCGCCAGTGATAGGGCAAAGACTGCGTTTATCTGTCCCATCGGATTTTTTGAATTCCTAAAAATGCCCCAGGGGATAACCGGAGCGCCAGCAACATTCCAGCGGACCATGGAAAAGACGGTGGGCGACATGTGCTACCGCGAGGTCCTAGTTTATTTGGATGACATAATAGTCTTCAGGGGTAAACTCTGGAGGAGCACAACAAACGGCTCTTAAAAGTATTGGACCGACTACAACGTCGAGGGTTGAAACTCTCAATTGAGAAATGCCAACTATGCCGGTCCAAGGTGAAGTACCTGGGACATATTGTCAGCCGACAGGGGATAGCCACGGATCCTGATAAGGTGTCTACCGTTTTGAATTGGCCCAGACCAAACACCCTTAAAGACCTTCGATCCTTTTTAGGGTTTTGTGGCTATT
This sequence comes from Pseudophryne corroboree, assembly GCF_028390025.1. Classification (NCBI taxonomy): domain Eukaryota; kingdom Metazoa; phylum Chordata; class Amphibia; order Anura; family Myobatrachidae; genus Pseudophryne; species Pseudophryne corroboree. Next base: position 238,629,872 of record NC_086452.1, read on the forward strand.
ATAGAAAGTTTGTCCCACACTATTCAAAAATAGCACGACCACTGACAAACTTGACCAAAGGATATCCCCCGCTTGCTATTAAAGGAAGGTGTTCTTCCCAAAAGCTAACAGAGTACCTCTGTCCCAAGGCACCCTTTGGGAATAGGTGGAATGAAGAATGTGAAGAAGCATTTAACAAATTAAAGGAACAACTGTCACAGTCTCCAGTGCTAGCATATGCCGACCCGGAGCTGCCCTATGAAGTGCATATTGACGCATCCCTGAATGGCATTGGTGGAGTACTGTATCAATGGTGGGAAAATCAATTAAGACCAATTGCATACGTCAGCCGGGGTTTATCTGGGAGTGAACAGAATTACCCGGTGCACAAATTGGAATTTTTGGCATTGAAATGGGCCATTAGTGAAAAATTCCACGATTATCTGTATGGAGCCTCTTTTACAGTACATACAGATAATAATCTGTTAACATATATTCAGTCCACTGCTAAGTTGGATGCTACTGGTCACAGATGGCTGGCTGCTCTTTCTAACTACAACTTTATCATTAAGTATAGGCCGGGTGTCAACAATCAAGACGTGGACGCTTTGTCTAGAAGGGCCCATCACGAAGTGACTTCACTTGTGGAAGAATGGATTGAGGTCCCAGCAGCAGCAGTAAAAGGCATATGTCAATGGGTTAGAATAAACCCAATTTCTCAGGTAGCAGCCATAGTAAATACGGGGGCTTCAGCCCAGGCTATACCCCCTCCATATCGATGGTTGACCCAGTCGTCGATGGAAGGATTAGAAATGGTGAAGATGGATCAATTGTCACGAGAACAACGGAATGATATCCATATTGGTCCAGTATATCAGTATGTTGAAAACCCGGGGCCACGGACCGCACGTGCGGGCCTATCTCAAGCAACTAGAGTGTTGTGGCGACAGATAAATCGTCTAACAATACGCAAGGGAGTGCTTTATAGAACTACCAGAAAGTTAAACGGAACTAATAGACTGCAGATAGTATTACCTTCCAGATATAAATCAATGGTATTGGAGGCTTTACATAATCATCATGGTCATTTAGGGCATGAAAAGACCTTGGGATTGATAGCTGAGCGATTCTTCTGGCCCTTCATGAAGAGAGAAGTGGAACAGTTTTGCAAATCGTGTGGAAACTGTGTGCTGAGGAAAACGCTGCCGTGCAAAGCAGCCCCTCTTATCAATCTAAAAAGCGCCGGACCTTTCGATTTAGTGTGTATTGATTTCTTATCCTTGGAAGGTCCTGATGGACGTGAAAGTAATATTTTAGTTGTCACGGATCACTTTACCAGATATGCGCAAGCGTATGTGACGGTCAATCAACGGGCAAGTACGGTGGCGCGTACTTTGTGGGAGAAGTTCTTCGTACACTATGGGCTGCCGGCCCGATTGCATTCGGATCAAGGACGGGAGTTTGAAAGTAACTTTATTAAAGAATTGTGCTACTGTTGTGGAATAAAAAAATCTAGAACTACACCTTACCATCCGCAAGGAGATCCCCAACCGGAAAGGTTCAACCGGACCTTATTAAATATGTTGGGAACATTAAATGCAAAACAAAAGCGGTTATGGAAACAACACATCACGTATCTGGTTCATGCATATAACTGTACTAGGAATGAAGCCACTGGGTATAGTCCATATCTACTCCTGTTCGGTAGGGAAGCCCGGTTACCAATCGACGTCTGCTTACCCATGCAAATCAATCCTCCTTCAGGGGGTTCGCATTCAAATTACTTGAAACAGTTACAGCAACAATTGAATGAAGCTTATACTCTAGCTCGAACTACGGCCGAGAAAATGGGGTAGAAAAATAAGATACAGCATGATCGAAAAGTGATAGAGCACTGTTTACAACCCGGGGACAGGGCATTGATCAAAATGTTAGGAGTACCCCGACGGCAGAAGCTTAATAATAGATGGAGAACCGACCCCTATATAGTATTAAAGCAACTACCTAATATTCCAGTTTATCAGCTCATTCCGGAGAATGGAGAAGGATCTGTAGTGACTTATCATCGACAACATATATTACCCATTGCACAAAACATCAGATGGGAGGAGTTAGAGGCTATACCTTCTAAAGAAAACTACAAACAAGACCCTACATCAATGACCCTTCCGACAACCTACACAGAGGATGGGGAAAGTGATCAGGAAGAAGATCCATTTGGGAATGGGGTAGTGTAATTTCATCAAAATTGGAGCAGAAGGCCTTGCAATCACCCGTTCTAGAGGGGGAATTAAATCATATATGTGAGAATCAGGCAGGAGAATTGGAGGAAAGTCGTGGGTCAGAAGAGAATAATAGTAGTCCTATTAGAGGATTTACTAATGGTGAAGCAGACATTTGTGGTGATTTAAACCAATGTTACAGGTCCAGATCACCAAGGCCTCAGAGAATACGAAAACCACCCCGAATACTTACCTATGAACACTTGGGTACTCCCACCGAGGTGCCTTTAATTATTCATCCCAGTGTGGTAATGTCATGGCCTTATTTCGGATATGGAGTTGAAAGGTGGTAAATAAATAGGGGCTAAGGTAGTTAGTGTCCATTATGAGTACATGATGGGGATACCAATTACCAATGAAAGAGGTAAGTTAGAATCCCCAGGGGGAGAGTGTAACCCCTGGCATCTTATGGAACGGATACTGGGGGAGGATTGTGGCAAAAGAAAGCTGGAGTAAAGTGTATAGGCTGTATACCTGTGTAAATATATGTAATTTATTATACTTATATGCTTATCTGTTCAATATTTCAATCTATGACGGCGAGCTGAAGGGGGCTCGTGTGCAGTGTCTGAGTGCTGCCCCCTGTGCTGATGCATGTTACTACAGTCTACTGTGCATGCACATACCTCAAGGATAATGGCAATGATGGCAGTGGCCTCAGGTGCTGCACAGTATAAATATATTTAGTGAGTGCAGGGTGCGGTGGCGCTGCCCCAGGTTCATGTACACCCATTTTTAGCATGCTATTGTACAAGACATCACCAAATATAGCCATCCTGGAGGGAGTAATATATGTAAAATATAAAACTGATCTGTTGATACGGTACCAACAAAGTAGCACATCACAGATTGTACAATTTCCAATCCTCATGCAAAAGGGAATCAAAATCTTTTCACCTTGAATGCAACTGAAGTGGTCATCTACCAAAACATATTCATAATATGGCAATACCAAATGGAGGATACATACATACATACATACATACATACATACATACCCCAGTGCCAGCGGTAGGTGCACAAGCAGTACACCAATATATCCTGAAGAGTCATTCACGGCACTCAGTAAATAATTCGCACAGAGGCAGAAATATAGCTATATTTCTGCCTCTGTGCAAATTATTTACTGAGTGCCGTGGATGACTCTTCTGGAGAGATATTATATATATATATATATATATATATATATATATAGAAATAGCAAAAGAAGGATAATGCACTCATAGTGCAAATCAATTTAATTCATAAACCACATATATACACAGGATAGGTCAAATGAATAGCAGTGGACTCGTACCCTGATAGCCCACTCTGTGGGCTGTGTATCACATGAAAAGTAAAACCACAAGGCAAAAGCTGCAGCCCACTGCACCTGGATCTGGGACCATGCACCACACCAGCTTCAGCGACCGATCCGTCAGGACACCTGTACCGGGTGAAGTCGGGGATGACAGCTCATGTGGAACAGGAATCACCTGGTAAGCCCCACCTCAATGCATTTCATAATCACTTTGTCAGGAGGTTGGCAACCAGATGTCAGCACGAGGTTATATAGCAGTCACATATCAATAATGGTACCAATAATTGTTAATTACCATCAGCCGCTCTAATTCTCAGCAGCAGCAGCAGCCTCACTTAAAAGTGCTAGACAGCAATCATTAATACAATCTGATAAAAAAATCAGTAAAAAGACGGCTAATTTCATAAAAACTACGCTAGATCTACAAAACTGGTGGCTCGTCAGTGACAATTTTCAAAGCTAATAAGCATACACAATTTAACACAATACATAAATACAGACTACAAATAGACTTATTTAAAAATGCAATAAAAAATTAATTAATGCACACCGATATAAACATTTTGTTTAAAAAGCATCGATATAGACAGTTTGTTTAGAAAACAGCAATGTAGTATCATCTCAGCGGTAGTACATCCGATATACAGAGCATTAATACACATACTAAATAACATGCATAAAGCATTAACTATAAAGTCCATGTCATACCATAAATGCTACAAGCACTATTTAAAGTGACATGAGCATATAAAAAAATAAAATAAAAAAATGACCTTCATATAAGAAAACCTCCAGGCCCCTATGTATTTATATAACCATCTTCACAGAGAAAAGAGCGATCCTCAAGTATGTAAGAGTTACACAGGGATTCTACATTAGCTCAGAACAAATAGTATGAGACTCCCACTCATCTCTCCCTAATAAAGGGGGTGAACTCATAGTTCTCATTAAGCCCATGGGGCATAAGTGTATAAAGAGAGAGTATCCAGAAAGTTTCTCTTCTAAGGAGTTGATCTTCCCTATTTCCACCATTAGTAGACACTGTAACATGTTCTAGTCCCACAAACTTCAGGAGAGAGGGATCCGCATTATGTAGCTCAGAAAAGTGACGTGGAATACTATGATTCATAACCCGATTTTTTATGTTACGAGTGTGCTCTAGAATTCTAATTTTCAGCACCCTTTTAGTTTTTTCCGACGTATCTTAAGCCACAAGGGCATGTTAGAATATATATACAGAAATTTGTATTGTAATTGATGAAGGATCGAATGATGTTAGGACGTGTGTTATTACAACCAATAAAAGATTTGACATTTCTTTCTGCCAGAGTACATATCTTACAATTTCCACAGTGATAAAACCCTTTAGAGGTGGGGTCAAAAAGTGGTTGGTCTTCTCACTCTGTACTGTGGTTAGTTTGCTTTTAGAAATGATCGATTTAACAGTCCTGGCTTTCCTATAAATAATGTCTGGTTTATTGGGAAGTTCTGGACCAAGAATCAGATCTAACTGCAGGATATGCCAGTTCTTCTTGGCAATTTTTTCTAATTCTCTGAAGCCAGTACTGAACTGTGTAACTAGTGGGCAGAACATTTTTTCCCCTGTTCATCCTTTTTCTTATAGTTCACAAGTTTATCTCTCTCCTTATTCCTGGCCCTTACCATTGCTTTATGTGTTAATTCCTCAGGGTACCCTCTCTGTAGAAATCTATTAGTATAGATTTCTGCCTGTTCGTCAAACTTCGTCAAACTGGTACAGTTTCTCCTTAGCCTTATATATTGAGAGTAAGGAATATTTTCCTTCCACCTAGGAAGGTGGCAGCTACTTAACTCAAGATAACTATTAGAATCTACTTGCTTGAAGAATGTAGATGTTTCAATCCCCCCATGTTGTCGAAGTTCTCAGTAGACAGTACTAGATCTAAAAACTCCAGTCGGTTAGGATGAAAAGTGCCAGTAAATTTTAGATTGAAGGTATTTACATTAATTTTGGCGAGGAACTTGTTCCACTCCTGTTCACTTCCATTCCACACAATCAGTACATCATCTATATATCTTTTAGATAGGACAATGTTAGACCTGAGTTCATGAATGAGAGTCTCAGTCTCCCACTGTCCCATATAGATGTTGGCAAGGCTTGGAGCACAGATACTGCCCATCGCTGAGCCACATATCTGTTGATACCAGTCATCCAGGAATGTAAAATAATTGTATTTAAGCACGAAACCCAAACATTGACAAATGAACCTACATTTAGTCTCACTTATACTTAAATCCTCCTTGAGTTTAAGTTCAACGTATAGAATCCCTTTGTCATGTGGTATAGACGTATATAGTGATTGCACATTTATTGAACACCATTTGTATGACTCTTGCCACTGTATATCCTACAAGACTTGCAAGACTTGCTGACTGCGAGTAACCTCACCGCTGACCGCAAAGTTCCCACTATTGAAGATAATGCAGCGGCTGTGCGATGTGCCGTCTGACAGCTCAGACGCGCACAGCCAATCAGGAGAGTGCCACGACGTGGCGCTCCCTGATTGGCTGAAGGGACCCTCTGTGACAGGAGTCACGGGGGGTCTCGGCAGTCGGGGAAAGGGGTCCCATGTGTAAACATGGGGCCCCTTTCAGTGCATGGATCGGGTAATGTGGTTTGTTTTTTTGCCAAATACGTGGATTACAAAACAGAAGAGGACAGATCTACACTGGATTTTGGTGAGTATAATTTTATTTTCAGGTACACCGTGGATTCTACTTGGAGAAGTGGACCGAACCTCCTGTCAACATAGGTAAATATGTGTGTGTTGGCATGTATGTAATAAAGTTTTACTTTCACGGTGTGCGTGTACTGTTTAAATTTGTATATTTTTTTTGTAGTAGAACTACAGGTACCAGCGGGCCCGTTTCCCCCCGCATGCTGGTACTTGTGGTTCTCCAAGTACCAGCTTGCGGGGAGGCTTGCTGGGACTTGTAGTTCTGCTACAAAAAACAATATTCTTTCTTTGTGTCACTTGGCTATCAGCCTCCCATCCGCAGCCCATGGATGGGGGGACAGCCTCGGTCTTCACCCCTGGCCCTTGGGTGGCTGGAGGGGGGGACCCCTTGATTTAAGGGGTCCCCACTCCTCCAGGGTACCCCGGCCAGGGGTGACAAGTTAGTGATTTAATGCCAGGGCTGCAGGGACTGATATAAAAGTGTCCCCCGGCTGTGGCATTATCTCTCTGACTAGTGGAGCCCGGTGCTGGTGTTAAAAATACGGGGACCCCTACGCTTTTTGTCCCCCGTATTTTTGGTACCAAGACCGAACTCAGAGCCCGGTGCTGGTTGTGAAAATACGGGGGATCCCCTGTAATTTCCCCCCCGTATTTTTACAACCAGGACCGGCTCAAAGAGCCCGAGGCTGGTTATGCTTAGGAGGGGGGGACCCCATGCTTTTTTTTCTGGATTTTAACCCATTCCCACCCCTTCCCACTGAAAACCATGCTCAGATCTCTCCATATTATTTTAGTCAGTTAAAAAAAACATATTATTTTTAAAATTATATAAATAATACTTGTGTCTCCTAATAGACAAACCAAGTAGATAATCCCTTCTAATATAAATAGATATGCTATTAGCAATAAAAAAACACAAAAAAAACATGTTTTTAAAATTTTTTATTAGATTCCGCCAGCAAAGTGAGGCGGAATAAAATTTACGAAATGACTTTCGAAAAGCACTGTTGTCGAATCAACATTCTTCATTTGAATATACTTTTGTCAAAAAGCCGCATTTTGACCATTGCAGACATGTCGAATTTTGAAAATGTCGATTTGAAAAAAGTCGAATCTGAAACGGCAGGTAGTTTGACGAAAAGTACTGTATTGCATTGTCGAATCCAATTCGACAGGTTTTTTTTGTCGAAAATGCCCCGTTTTTCAACTTTTGCAGCAATTCGACCGCAATTGCATATACCCCTATGTCTTTCTTAAATGGAGCCCTAAATACTAAGGGTGTGCTAGAGTTTTTTTCTTCTCCCCCTCATCCCTTCTCTATCTTCATATCTTGCCTCTCTCTCTCCCTTACCCACTTTCCCCTTCTCTCTTCCTATCTTCTCTCTCTCTCTTTCTCTCCCTCCCTTTCTTGTCTTTTTCTCTTCCCTTCCCAATTCTCCCATTTCTCTCTTTTTTTCTGTTTCTCTCATTGTGGACATGCATGCACCAGCCAGGGGTGAATTTAGGGGTCAGGCTGCCCCTAGCCACAGCATTATTGGTCGCCCCCAATTATGTCACTGCCTCCTTCATGTCGGGCTGGTAGCTATGTTTTTAGACTACCAAGGCAGCCCCTACCAGTGACGTGCAGTGGGGTGAGGCAGAGCCTATCCTGTCATACTAACAGTTACGCTAGAGTTTTGAGTGTAAAAAGTATATGAAAAATACAAAGAATATGTTTGAAATATCTTCTTTTTATTATTCTAGTCATTTTTATAGAAAAAAAATCTGAGTAAAAATTCTATGGCAGGTCTTTTCCACACATCTCTAATAAAAATTCACCAAATTTCTAGGAATTTAAACTTCTGCACCTGTGTATAATGTCCAGATGTACCCTTTGCCTTATATATTGTGTGTAAGTCTGGCTCTGGTGCCAGCCAGTGCCTCCTGAGCTGTTTTAGTTCACTGCACATCCCCGGCCCCTACCTTACCAGCCACCACCTCCTGCACCACAATTTACTGCCCATAGCCCTCTCTCTACCAGCTGTAAAATAAAAACATAAGTCATAATGATAAAAGAAAAAATTCATCTGGTCTCATCTGACCAGGGGCCTACCAGGGTTCTTCTTATGTATGGAGCCTTCTGTGTTGCCACCCAAGAAAAGTTGCACCCCTATGCACGTGCCTCACATGAATAATGGGAAATCCACCACTGGCGCCAGCGACATGCAGATACGGTCTTCATCGGCCAGGTAAAATATCAAAATAGCAGATTTTGGGTGAAAGAAAGGATGAGTGGGTTATGTCAGATTAGTGAGTAGGTTGTTTGGCCAAACTCTACATAGTCTCTTAATGCCTAGAGGGAGTCCTTCAGCCATAGGTTCCCAGAAGTTTCCGCCATAGAGGATTTTACCTCTTTTGAGTGCTGAAGGATGATTGTTTGTAAGTCTTGAGGCTTCTGACATCTTGTTTCTCTAAAAGGGCAGTTTTATAAGAATTCTGTAAGTAAAAAAGGTATTTTTAAAATATATTTTTTTTGCTTGAAATGATCTTAATTTTTATTAATAAATGCACTCAAAGGTGAAGAAACAGCAATAATGCTGCACTATGGCCCTCATTCCGAGTTGTTCGTTCGTTCTTTTTCATCGCATCGCAGTGAAAATCCACTTAGTACGCATGCGCAAAGTTCGCACTGCGACTGCGCCAAGTAACTTTACTATGAAGATAGTATTTTTACTCACGGCTTTTTCTTCGCTCCGGCGATCGTAATGTGATTGACAGGAAATGGGTGTTACTGGGCGGAAACACAGCGTTTCAGGGGCGTGTGGCTGAAAACGCTACCGTTTCCGGAAAAAACGCAGGAGTGGCCGGGGAAACGGTGGGAGTGCCTGGGCGAACGCTGGGTGTGTTTGTGACGTCAACCAGGAACGACAAGCACTGAACTGATCGCACAGGCAGAGTAAGTCTGGAGCTACTCTGAAACTGCTAAGTAGTTAGTAATCGCAATATTGCGAATACATCGGTCGCAATTTTAAGAAGCTAAGATTCACTCCCAGTAGGCGGCGGCTTAGCGTGAGCAACTCTGCTAAATTCGCCTTGCGACCGATCAACTCGGAATGAGGGCCCATATACATTAGTACTGACACGTGTAAGCTCTAGAGATGTGCGGCAGGCACTTTTCGTGTTTTGTGTTTTGGTTTTGGTTCTAATTCCACTTTCGTGTTTTGGTTTTGTCTTGGTTTTGCCAAAACCACCCTTTCGTGTTTTGGTTTTGGTTTTGGATCTGGATGATTTTTGAAAAAAAAAAACATAAAAACAGCTAAAATCACAGAATTTGGGGGTAATTTTGCTCCTACGGTATTATTAACCTCAATAACAATCATTTCCACTCATTTCCAGTCTATTCTGAACACCTCACACCTCACAATATTGTTTTTAGGCCTAAAAGTTGCACCGAGGTGTCTGTATGACTAAGCTAAGCGACACAAGTGTGCGGCACAAACACCTGGCCCATCTAGGAGTGGCAATACAGTTGCAGACAAGATGGCACTATTCAAAAACTAGTCCCCAAACAGCACATGATGCAAAGAAGAAAAAGAATTGCAATGAGGTAGCTGTATGACTAAGCCAAGCAACACAAACAATTGGCCCATCTAGGTGTGGCACTGCAGTGGCAGACAGGAGGGCAGATATAAAAAAAAAAGCCCCTACCAGCACATCATGCAAAGAAGAAAAAAAGGTGCACCGAGGTTGCTGTAGGCCTAAGCTAAGCGACACAACCACCTGGCCCATCTAGTAGTGTCACGCAGTGGCTGAATGTCGAGAGTGGGCCGCAATTGTTCGGTCCACTGACAGCATCTCCAGCATGCTCCAGTCACTTTAAAAAAAATCTGCATATGGTGGACTTATACAGCAGTACCCTAGGACTAATACAGCAGTACCCCTGGACTCATACCGCAGTATCACACAGGATGGCACTTTTCAAAACCTAGGCCCCAAACAGCACCTCATGCAAAGATGTCGAAGAGGTGCAATGAGGTAGCTGTATGACTAAGCCAAGCGACATAAACAATTCCAACTGGAATTATACGTCCAAATCACTGAAATTAATTGGCAAGATCACTGTAATTCTACGTCCAAATCACTGGAATTAAATGGTAAGATCTCGCTATCGCCTACCTAGTGAAGTGGAATCTAGATGGGATTTGTTACCGGGGACACAATACCTCCATCAATTGTCTAAATCCCACTGCACTAATGACGGATACCGGACGCACGTCTAACACCAACATAAGTGTCAAGGCCTCAGTTATGAGGGCTTCCATCGTCATGTGAAGCTGAACCACTAGCCATGAACATAGGCCAGGGCCTCAGCCGTTCCTTGCCACTCCGTGTGGTAAATGGCATATTGGCAAGTTTACTCTTCTCCTCCGACGATTTTATTTTAGATTTTTGAGTCCTTTTTTTACTGATATTTTGTGTTTTGGATTTTACATGCTCTGTACTATGACATTGGGCATCGGCCTTGGCAGACGACGTTGATGGAATTTCATCGTCTCGGCCATGACTAGTGGCAGCAGCTTCAGCACAAGGTGGAAGTGGATCTTGATCTTTCCCTATTTTTGGAACCTCAACATTTTTGTTCTCCATATTTTAATAGGCACAACTAAAAGGCACCTCAGGTAAACAATGGAGATGGATGGATACTAGTATACTTATGGATGACGAGTGACTGACGACACAGAGGTAGCTACAGCCGTGGACTACCGTACTGTGTCTGCTAGTATAGAGATGATAATGATATAAAAAATATATATATATATCACTACTGCAGGTATATATAATATATAATGACGGACCTGCTGGACGCTGTCAGCAGACTGCTGAACTACTAGTATGAAGAAGATAGAAAAAAAAAAACCCACCACAGGTAGGTATACAATTATGGACGAGCACTGACGACACAGAGGTAGCCACAGCCGTGGACCACCGTACTGCGTCTGCTAATATAGAGATGATAATGATATAAAAAATATATATATATCACTACTGCAGGTATATATAATATATAATGACGGACCTGCTGGACGCTGTCAGCAGACTGCTGAACTACTAGTATGAAGAAGATAGAAAAAAAAAAACCCCACCACAGGTAGGTATACAATTATGGACGAGCACTGACGACACAGAGGTAGCCACAGCCATGGACTACCGTACTGCGTCTGCTAATATAGAGATGATAATGATATAAAAAATATATATATATCACTACTGCAGGTATATATAATATATAATGACGGACCTGCTGGACGCTGTCAGCAGACTGCTGAACTACTAGTATGAAGAAGATAGAAAAAAAAAACCCCCACCACAGGTAGGTATACAATTATGGACGAGCACTGACGACACAGAGGTAGCCACAGCCGTGGACTACCGTACTGCGTCTGCTAATATAGAGATGATAATGATATAAAAAATATATATATATCACTACTGCAGGTATATATAATATATAATGACGGACCTGCTGGACGCTGTCAGCAGACTGCTGAACTACTAGTATGAAGAAGATAGAAAAAAAAAAAACCACCACAGGTAGGTATACAATTATGGACGAGCACTGACGACACAGAGGTAGCTACAGCCGTGGACTACCGTACTGCGTCTGCTAATATAGAGATGATAAAGATGATAGAGATGAACAAAAAAAATATAACACTACTGCAGGTAAATATTTATATAATATAATGAATGACGGACCTGCTGGACACTGTCAGCAGAATGCGTTTATAGAATAAAAAAAAAAACACCACAGGAGTGTTTGTTTAACTTTTTCAGGCAGACAATATACTGGTGGTCAGTGGTCACACTGGCAGCAAAAGTGTGCACTGTACTCCTGCTATAACTGCTCCCCAGTCTCCCCCACAATTAAGCTGTGTGAGCAGCACTGGCAGTGAGCACTCAGCACAGTCAGATATAATACATACATAGATGATATATTATCATTATCATATTATCATGCAGCACACTGAGGCTGAGCACAGATATGGTATGTGACTGTGTATCACTTTTTTTCAGGCAGAGAACCGATTAAAATTAAACTGGTGGTCACACTATCAGCAAAACTCTGCTGCACTGTACTGAGTACTCCTCCTAATGCTCCCCAAATTAGTAAATCAACTCAAGTGTCTCTGACTCTCTAATCTAATCTAAACGGAGAGGACGCCAGCCACGTCCTCTCCCTATCATCTCCAATGCACGTGTGAAAATGGCGGCGACGCGCGGCTCCTTATATAGAATCCGAGTCTCGCGAGAATCCGACAGCGGGATGATGACGTTCGGGCGCGCTCGGGTTAACCGAGCAAGGCGGGAGGATCCGAGTCTGCTCGGACCCGTGCAAAAAAGGCTGAAGTTCGGGGGGGTTCGGATTCCGAGGAACCGAACCCGCTCATCTCTAGTAAGCTCACCAGGTCCTGCACAGCTCCCTCCCAGTGTGGGGCTAGAGGACACCAGTAACCACCAGCAACTCGCCGGAGGTGTCTGGGCATTGCCTGTGCGGGGTGTGGGAGGGGCAAGAACAGGGTCCCGGCCCACTGCCGGCGAGCAATATATATAAAGCTACTGAGCCAGTTAACTGCCTCCTCCTCACCTGCATTATCTGCAGCCCCAGAGCTGACCCCTCCTCCTCCTGGTCACCGCATTGCTCACCCCACACAGGGTCTCACCCCTTCCTGCCTGACTGAGTCACCTACTCCCCCTGCCGGTAAATGGCCACGCATGACCCCCGGTGCCTCTGCTCTGAGCATCTGATGGTTACTGGCTACTTGTTGCCTAGTCCCATGATGGCAAGTAACCTGGGGTTGCAACATAATATATGGAGCAGGGGGTGCACAGTATGTGGTACATGGCAGTAGCAGTGTATGAAGGAGGTGTGCACACTTTAAAGGGGGCACTATATGGAAGGGTGTGGGGGTGCAGTGTACTGTATATAGGGCAATACATGGTGGGTGGTGTAGAATATGGAAGAGGATGGGGGTGCATTGTATATAAGAGCAGTATATGGTGGGGGTACTGTGTACATAGAGATGTGTGCATGTCAAAAGGTGCTCTGTTGGGCACCATCCTGTAGCCGCTGGCAGCACCACAGATGTAAGATGCAGCATTAGTCTTTTATATGTAATACTATATTGAACAAATCTGCATCTCTCTCTCCACTGTCCCTATCTTCCCCTACCACTCCCCTTTCTCTCTCCCCCAGTCCCTATTTTCCTTTTCCCCCTCTCTCTTCCCAGTCCCTAGCTATCCCAACCTCTCTCTTTCTCCCCATTCCCTACCTGCCACTACCACTATTCTCTCTCTCTCTCTCTCTCTCTCTCTACAGCCCCCTTTCTCTGTATGCAGCAAGTGTGAAACAGTCAGATCAGTATTAATAATATTAGCAGCAGCAGGGTAGAAACTGTATCATATCCCTGCAGTATCACTTTCACTTTCACTTTGCTGTAAGGCATTTGGGCCATGTGGCAGCCTCTAATGGCCACTAGCACAAATAACAGAGGTGGGGAGCAGCCTTAGCCTTTTATTATATAAGATAAAGCAGGTACAGTGACGAGCGGTGAGATGAGGTAGGTGAGTAGACCCTTTCCTGTCATGCTAACGTATACACCAGAGTTTTGAGAATATAAAGTATATGAAAAATACAAAGAATATATTAAAAATATCTTCTTTGTATTTTTGTAATCATTTTTACAGTCAAAACTCTGGAGTAAAAATTCTATGTCAGGTATGGCAGTACCTTCCCTGCCTACCTTTACGCACATCTCCAATTAAGGTTTACCACATTTCCAGCAGTATATATTGTTGCACTTGTGTATAATGCCCACATGAACCCTTGGGCTCATATACTGTATTGTGTGTAAATCTGTCTCCGTTACTAGCCAGTGCCTCCTGAGCCATTTACCTCACCACATGTCCCTGAGCAGGTACAGCTGGTAGCTTGAGTGGAGCTTTAGCGGATCAGTGAGTCATGCAGCTCACCAGCCAGTGAGTGTCTCTAGGTAATGGGTAGCAATGCAGGAACACTGGAACAGCATCTACATTGTATGTAAATACACATCTCACAGGAACTAAGTGGAAGACTTCCACAGAGGTCACCACACATGCTCAGTAGCCTCGGTTGCCATCTTTGTACAGGAAATGTAGTTTTCCTTGAGGGATAGCAACATGGAGTTTTATTCTAATTTCATATCAAAATCTTAATAAAAAGCAATGAAAAAGTGGTGAAATATTAGTTTAAGCACTGTAGCTGCAATGTATACGAGGAACACCATGAACCAAAATCAAATAAAATTGTGATGGTTAACAATTAAATCCTGCAAGGTACATGATTAATGGCAGCTGATACAAGTAAAAGGTTTAGGCAGGCTACACTGTCCATGCTGGACATCCATACAACTGTATAGTCAATGATGACAGGATGATATCTTGAAAGATGCAAAGCTGAGTGAGGATGGTCTGATGGTGTAGTACGCACTAGTATCCGAGTGAGAGCAGGTCAGTGGGAGAGCTCTGGCTACTGTTGGTCTGTTGGTGTGGTCTGCACTAGTATCTGAGTGGGAACTGGTGGGTAAGAGCTCTGGATACTAATGGTTTGGTGGTATAGTCTGCACTAGTATCCAAGTGGGAGCAGGCCATTGTAAGAGTTCTGGTTACTGATGATACAATGCCTGCACATGTGAGAGTTTCAGTTACCAATGGTTTGGTGACAGAGTGCGCTCTAGCATCCAGGTGGGAGCAAACAAGTCCAAGAAGTTCAGCTTCTAAACATTTGCTTGGTGTTGCAAGGAGCAGAGCATCTGGAGCACTCAGGTCACCTCTCTGGTGGTGCCAGGTAGCCCTCTAGGCTTAAGGTTGCCATACTACACATTCTGCAAGCCAAATTGCTGGTGTTACAGGGTGGGGTCAGGGTGACAGTGCTGCCCCCTAGGCCCTGCATACCAGCACTGCTTGAACACTGTCAGTTGCATAGAGATATAACAATAAACCTGTTTTAACAGATGTGTTCTGTGCTGGACTAAATAAGCAAGGAAATTAGGAAGGTCAAAGAACCTTTGAATGAAAACCATTTAGGCTGGTTTTCAAGGTTTTCTTTAAAGGTAAAGGATATTACATCCAAATATTATTATATAATGCCATCATCCAGAAAGCTTGGCAGCAGTGGGGTGTACCCACAATAGACAGATACATACAGTATGAGTGGTTTACAAATTGTGGGAAATATGTGTGTATATGCGATGAAACATTATATGGCAGAGTAGTGTACACACCAGCAGAGTTTTTGTAACCCAAAGATAAGTCGAGTGCTTAATCAGTAGTGTGGTTTATTGGTAAGTGAAGGTACATACTCACTGTTACACTGCTTGACGCATGAAGCGGAGCTTGCAGCAGAGCAGGGTTGTGACAGATAACAAGCAAGTGACTGTCTGCAGGTAGCAGTGTGCAGGATGCTGGAACAGTAGTAAGTCTGGGTAATATACAGCAGGTCTCTTTGAACTTGTGGGGAGATATCCATCTCCCACTATGTCACTTCTACACAGTTCAAGATTGTGCAATGTCTGCACGGTAGTGACTCGCCATTTTGTTTAAGGTATGAATCATAACCGGAGGAGTCATATGGGAATATGCACAGTAGCATTCTCCTATTCTAATATCATCCCTCACTATAGGCTTCCCCAGGTTACACAAACAATAAAATTAAACTTTCTTATAGTAATCTGTAAGAAAGGTGAAGTCAGACACATAAAAAAATATCAGCATATTAAGCAACTTTTTTCTTTTTTTTTATAGGTACAATAAGCTACTCACTGACTACATATGCTTTGGCAACAGTCTCCCACATCTTGCAATGTTTCTTTTCTTACTTTAGATTTCTACTAATATCCATTAGTGCCTTTACATACAACATCTCTTGACAAGTTTTCTGTAGCCTTCACATTCATGACAATAGCCAAGCATGAGGCACTTTATTGACTTTGAATCGATCTTCTCTCTTTTGGTATATAGACATTAGCAGTACTTCCTAAAGTTCTTTGATGTTTCACACTAGGTGTTCTCTTTGATCGGGCGTCAATAGGTGTTATGTCTTTTAGGGCAACTGAGGGAGAACGATTTTTGAGATAAACTTCCACTAAAAACTGGTTCTTGAGGCCTGCATCCTTCAGCTCTAGTCTATATTTTCTGAAGAATTGCTCCACTATTACTAGATCTCAGGACTTTGAGTCTACGGCCTTCTTGATTTTCTCTTAGTCTCTTCTAATCTGTAATAGTCTTCTTTGTCACTTCAGATTTCTCTTTTATGAAGTACACATGTGTTATTCTTGTGAAGTCATCTATAAATGTTACAAAGTATCTATATCCACTAAGAGACTTCAATTGGACCACACACATCTGAATGTGCTATCTGAAGTAGAGATGAGCGGGTTTGGTTCCCTGAGAGCCGAACCTACCCTAGAACTTCACTAGGACCTGTCTCCATCCTCAGTGTCATGCATCAGTACAGTGGTAGTGTCTTGTGCTGCATCAGTCCAGTCACAGTGGTGGTGTCCTCTGCTGCCATATGTTCAGTGCTGCTGTATAAGTCCGGTCCATTGCAGTGGTGCTGTGTTGTCCTGCATCAGTACAGTGGTAGTACAGTGGTAGTACAGTGGTAGTATCTTGTCCTGCATTAGTCCAGTCACAGTGGTGGCATCCTCTGCTGCCATATGTCCAGTGCTGCTGTATAAGTCCAGTCCATTGAAGTGGTGCTGTGTTATCCTGTGTTAGTCTTGTGGTGGTGTCCCTGTGCTGATGTATATGTCCAGTGATTATGTCCAGTGATACTGCCATATATGTCCAGCGGTACTGCCATATAAATCCAGTGATACTGCCGTATATGTCAAGTGGTACTGCCATATAATTCCAGTGAATCTGACGTATATGTCCAGTGGTACTGCCGTATAAATCAAGTGGTACTGACATATAAATACAGTCCAGTAAAACTGTCATATATGTCCAGCGGTACTTCCATATAATTCCAGTGATACTGCCGTATATATGTCCAGGTATACTGCCATATAAATCCAGTGGTACTGGTATATAAATCCAGTCCAGTGATTCTGCCATATATGTCCAGTTATATTGACATATAATTCCAGTGGTACTGCCGTATAATTCCAGTGGTACTTCCGTATAATTCCAATAGTACTGGCATATAATTCCAGTGATACTGCTGTATATGTCCAGTGGTACTGCCGTATAAATCCAGTGGTACTGCCGTATAAATCCAGTACAGTGATTATGCAGTATAAGTACAGTGATATTGGCGTTTAATTCCAGTGGTACTGGCAAATAAGTCCAGTGGTACTGCTGTATAAATCCAGTCCAATGGTACTGCCATATAAATCCAGTGGTACTGCTGTATAATTCCAGTGATACTGCCATATAATTCCAGTGATACTGCTGTATAATTCCAGTGGTACTGGCTTATAAATCCAGTGATACCTCCGTATAAATCCAGTCCAGTGGTAATGTCATATAAGTCCAGTGGTACTGTCATATAATTCCAGTGATACTGCTGTATAATTCCAGTGGTACTGCCATATATATCCAGTGAGGGATGCGGTCAAGATCCCGCTGGATGGGATCCTGGCGGTCGGAGTACCGACACCGGGATCCCGGCCGGCACAATCCCGACATATTCTCCCTCTGTGGGTGTCCACGAAACCCACAGAGGGAGAATAAATTAGTGTGCCAAGCATAGCAAGGCACCGTTCCCGCAGCGAGCCCACAAGTAGCTGCGTTGCGCTCGCCACCCAGTCGGGATTGTGCCAGTCGGGATCCTGGTGTCGGTATTCCGACTGCCGGGATCCCATCTGGCGGTATCTCGTACTGATCCCATCCAGTGATACTGCCGTATATGTCCAGTGGTACAACCGTATAAATCCAGTGATACTGCCTTATATGTCCAGTGGTACTGCTGTATAAATCTAGTGGTACTGGCATATAAATCCAGTCCAGTGATACTGCCGTATATATGTCCAATGGTACTGCCATATAATTCCAGTGATACTGCCGTATATGTCTAGTGGTACTGGCGTATAAGTCTAGTCATACTGGCGTATAAATCCAGTCCAGTGATACTGCTGTATATGTCCAGTGATTCTGCCGTATAATTCCAGTGGTACTGCTGTATAATTCCAGTGGTACTGCCGTATAATTCCAGTGGTACTGGCATATAAATCCAGTGATACTGCTGTATAAATCCAGTCCAGTGGTACTGCCGTATAAGTCCAGTGGTACAGCCATATAATTCCAGTGATACTGCCATATAATTCCAGTGATACTGCTGTATAGTTCCAGTAGTACTGGCTTATAAATCCAGTAATACTGCTGTATAAATCCAGTCCAGTGGTACTGCCGTATAAGTCCAGTGGTACTAACCTGTGCTGTAAATTATTCAGTCCATTTAAAGGGGTTCTTAATATTTAATACAAATATTTTTTAACAGGGTTTGCCCTGTGTGGTGTAGGGATACACTGTCCTGTGCCACATATTGTGTTACATTAAAAAAAAAAAATGGAGAACAAAAATTTAGAGGATAAAATAGGAAAAGATCAAGAACCACTTCCTCCTAGTGCTGAAGCTGCTGCCACTAGTCATGACATAGATGATGAAATGCCATCAACATCGTCTGCCAAGGCCGATGCCCATTGTGATAGAGGGCATGTAAAATCCAAAATGCCAAAGTTCAGTAAAAAGACCCAAAAAAATAAATTTAAATGGTCTGAGGAGAAACGTAAACTTGCCAATATGCCATTTACGACACAGAGTTTCAAGGATCAGTTAAGGCCCTGGCCTATGTTCATGACTAGTGGTTCAGCTTCACATGATGATGGAAACTCTCATTCTCCCACTAGAAAAATGATGAGTCAAGCTGGCAAAAGTACAGCAAAGAACTGTGCGTTCTAAGATGATATCACAAATCCCCAAGGAGAGTCCAAGTGTGTTGGCTGTTGCGATGCCTGACATTCCCAACACTGGACGGGAAGAGGTGGCTCCTTCCACCATTTGCACGCCCTCTGCTGGAAGGAGCACACACAGTCCAGTTTCTGATATTCAAATTGAAGAAGTCACTGTTGAAGTACACCAGGATGAGATTATGAGTGTTGCTGGCACTGAGGAGGAAGTTGATGATGATGATTCTCATGGTGATGTGGTTTGTTTAAATCAGGCACCTGGGGAGACACCTGTTGTCCATGGGATGAATAAACCCATTGTGATGTCTGGGCAAAATACCAAAAAAGCCACCTCTCCAGTGTGGAATTATTTCTCCACAAATCCGGAAAACAGGTATCAAGCCGTGTGTTGCCTCTGTCAATCCGTAATAAGTAGAGGTAAGGATGTTAACCACCTAGGAACATTCTTCCTTATACGTTACCTGCTGCGCATTCATCAGAAGTCAGTGTCAAGTTGTGAAACTTTGGGTAAGAGCGTAAGCAGTCCACTGACACCTAAATCTTTTCTTCCTCTTGTACCCAAGCTCCTGCAAGCCACACCACCAACTCCCTCAATATCAACTTCCTCCTCAGTCAGGAACATCAGTAGTCCTGCAGGCCATGTCAATGGCAAGAGTGAGGAGTCCTCTCCTAACCGGGATTCCTCCGGAGTATCCTTGAGTGGTAAGCCTACTGCTGCTGTTGCTGCCACTGCTGTTGTTGCTGCTGGGAGTCGATCGTCATCCCAGAGGGGAAGTCGGAAGAATACTTGTACTACTTCAAGTAAGCAATTTACTGTGCAAAAGTCCTTTGTGAGGAAGATGAAATATGACAGCAGTCATCATGTTGCAAAGTGGATAACTGTGAACTTGACAGCTATGTTGGTATTAGACGTGCATTTAGTATCTGCCATAAGTTCAGTGGGACTTAGAGAATTGATGGAGGTAGTGTGTCCCTGGTACCAAATCTCATCTAGGTTCCACTTCACTAGGCAGGCTATACAGAGAATGTACAGAGACGTCAGAAAAAGTGACCTAAAATGCAGTTGTACCCACTGTCCACTTAACCACGGACATGTGGACAAGTAGAACAGGGCAGACTAAGGACTATATAACTGTGACAGCCCACTGAGTAGATGTATTGCCTCCCGCAGCAACAGCAGCGGCAGCACCAGTAGCAGCATCTTGCAAACCCAAACTTGTTCCTAGGCAGGCTTTGCTATGTATCACCGCTTTCCGTAAGAGGCACACAGCTGACAACCTCTTACGGAAATTGAGGAACATCATCGCACAGTGGCTTACCCCACTCAGACACTCCTGGGGATTTGTGATATCAGACAACGCTAGCAATATTGTGCGTGCATTACATCTGAGCAACTTCCAGCATGTCCCATGTTTTGCACATACAATTAATTTGGTGGTGCATAATTTTTATTTTAATTACAGGAGCATGCAGGAGATGCTGTCGGTGGCCCAAAAATTGCGTGCCACTTTTGACATTCAGCCACCGCGTGCCGAAGACTAGAGCACCAGCAAACACTCCTGAACCTGCCCTGCCATCACCTGAAGCAAGAGGTGGTAACAAGGTGTTATTCAACACTCTATATGCTTCAGAGGATGGAGGAGCAGCAAAAGGCCTTTCAAGCCTATACATCCACCTATGATATAGGCAAAGGAGGGGGAATACACCTGATTCAAGCGCAGTGGATAATGATTTCCGTCTTGTGCAAGGTTCTCCAACCCTTTGAACTTGCCACACGTGAAGTCAGTTCAGACACTGCCAGCTTGAGTCAGGTCATTCCCCTCATCAGACTTTTGCAGAAGCAGCTGGAGAAATTGAAGGAGGAGCTAAGACGGAACAATTCCGCTAAGTATGTGGGACTTGTGGATGGAGCCCTTCATTCGCTTTGCCAGGATTCAAGGGTGGTCAATCTGTTGAAATCAGAGCACTACATTTTGGCCACCATGCTCGATCCTAGGTTTAAAGCCTACGTTGTATCTCTCTTTCCAGGAGACACAAGTCTGCAGAGGTTCAAAGACCTGCTGGTGAGAAAATTGTCAACTCAAGCTGAACGTGACCGAACAGCTCCTCCTTCATTTTCTCCCACAACTGGGTCTGCGAGGAAAAGGATAAGATTTCCTAGCCCACCCACTGGCGGTGATGCAGGGCAGTAAGGAGCGAGTGCTGACATCTGGTCCGGACTGAAGGACCTGCCAACGATTACTGACATGCCTACTGTCTTTGCATATGATTCTGTCACCATTGAAAGAATGGTGGAGGATTATATGAGTGACAGAATCCAAGTATGCATGTCAGACAGTCCGTACGTTTACTGACAGGAAAAAGAGGCAATTTGGATGCCCTTGCACAAACTGGCTTTATTTTACCTAAGTTGCTCCCCACTCCAGTATGTACTCTGAAAGAGTGTTTAGTGCAGCCGGTAACCTTGTCAGCGATTGGTGTAGGTGGTTACTTCCACAAAATGTGGAAAGGATGATGTTTATCAAAATAAATTATAAATTCCTCCTTGACAACCTTTACCAGCTATTGCCTCCAGAAAGTACACAGGGACCTGTAATAGTGGATTCCAGTGGGGACGAATTAATACTTTGTGAGGAGGAGGATGTACACAGTGAAAGAGGTGAGGAATCGGAGAATGAGGTTGACATCTTGCCTCTGTAGATCCAGTTTGTAGAAGGAGAGATTGATTGTTTCTTTTTGGTAGGGGCCCAAACAAACCAGTCAGTTCAGCCACAGTCGTGTGGCAGACCCTGTCGCTGAAATGACTGTTTTGTTAAAGTGTGCATGTCCTGTTCATACAACATAAGGGTTGGTGGGAGGGCTCAAGGAGAATTCCATCTTGCACCTCTTTTTCTTCTTTGCATCATGTGCTGTCTGGGGACTTATTTTTTAAAGTGCCATCCTGTCTGACACTGCCATACAACTCCAGTGGTACTGCCGTATAAGTCCAGTAGTACTGCCGTATAAGTCCAGTGGTGCTGTCTTGTGCTACATCAGTCCAGTGGTGGTGTAAAAAAAAAAAAGGGTTATATACATTACTTATATTATTATCCAAATCATTTTTACAGGGTTTGCCCTGTGTGGTATAGGGGTACGCTCACCTGTTCTGCATAGCTCTAAATAAAAGGGTTATTATTAGCCAAAGTAATTTTACAGGCTTTGCCATGTGTGTGTGTGGTTTAGGGATACTCTCTACTGCACCACCAATATTGTGCGTATATTACATCTGGGCAAATTCCAGTACATTCCATGTTGTTTGCGCCGCATACTTGTGTTGCTTAACTTAGACATACTGCTACCTCATTACACCTCTTTTTCTTTTTTGCATGATGTGCTGTTTGGGGCCTAGTTTTTTTATGTTCCATTCTGTCTGCCACTGCAGTGCCACTCCTAGATGGGCCAGGTGTTTGTGCCGCACACTTTTGTCGCTTATCTTAGTCATACAGCTACCTCATTGCATCTCTTTTACTTCTTTGCATTATGTGCTCTTTGGCAGTGGCGCACCTGGAATCCACCCCTGATGACCCCAAAAAATGTTTTGAGACGGAGAAACAGCTGTCTCCGTCTCAACAAAAGCAAAAGCCGCGATCACAGACGGAGCTGCAGCAAGAGCAGAGAGCTATGCAGCTCTCTGCTTAGAGAATGTCCCGGGTTCCAGAGGAGCTGCTGGCTGCGCATGCTCAGCCACAGCAGCTCCCTCTGTCCTCACACTGCCGCGGCCGCCCCTCTGCTCCCAGCTTTGTATACTGTATGTAAGTTTTAAATCATTGTTTAAGTGTGTATTTGTATGATGTGAATGCATGTATGTATGCATGTATGTATGTATGTATGTATGTATGTGGGTTTGTGTGTGTGCTTGTGTATGTGCAGTATGTATGTATGTATGTATGTGTGTTTACATGTGTGAGTTTGTGTATGTATATATAAATGTGTAATATATATCCTTGGGTCCTGTGATAGGACTTCTATTGAAGAAAAATAGGCGGCACTCCAGGGACTTAAATAAAGTCAAACTCAATTTTGTAGACCAAGGGGGTCATTCCGAGTTGATCGCTAGATAAAAATGTTCACTGCGCACGATTAAATGAAAAAGCGGCATTGGTGCGCATGCGTATGTGGCACAGTGCGCACGCGTGACGTACTTTCACAACGGGCAAAGTATTTTTACACAAGGTCTAGCGAAGCTTTTCAGTCGCAATGGCTGACGCAGAGTGATTGACAGGAAAGGGGCATTTCTGGGTGTCAACTGGCTGTTTTCAGGGAGTGTTCGGAAAAACGCAGACTTGCCAGGAAAAATGCAGGCGTGGCTGGGTGAACTCAGGGCGTGTTTGTGACATCAAATCTGGAATTCAACAGTCTGAAGTGATCGCAAGCTAGGAGTAGGTCTGGAGCTACTCTGAAACTGCACAATTTTTTTTGTAGTCGCTCTGCGATCCTTTCGTTCGCACTTCTGCTAAGCTAAGATACACTCCCAGGGGGCGGCGGCTTAGCGTTGCATGACCGCTAAAAACTGCTAGCAAGCGAACAACTCGGAATTACCCCCCAAATTATCATTAGAACAAACATCAAAATAACATTGTTGCCAATGCAAATCACAAAATTACTAAGAATTTTTTTTTTCAAAATCGCTGAAAATCACACCAAAATAATACCTCAGTGCACCAAATCAATGCAATTGATGCACGAATAAGAGATTTGTGCAGGCTTTTGTGCTTTAAATTGATTTAAGGGTTATTATTCCCTGGCTATTGTTTGACAATCAGGTCACTCACAGCCAATCAGCGGCCTGTTCCCATGGTAGTGACCACTAATTGGCTGGTGGCTCTGCAAAAGACAAAACCACGTGGGTTCTGATATTTGCAGAAAGGAGCTATACTGTATATGTGTAAACCTCTGCCTTCTCTAGGTCTAGATTGGTTTGGGCACTCTTTGTTTTTTTTTGTTTTTTTTTAAAGTCTTGGGATACTTTGGGGTAAATTCAATAAGAGTCGGGTCCATTCCAACATGCAGTTGTCGGAATGGACCCGACAACCCCTATTCAAAAGAGCGGCCAAATCCGACTGCCAGATTTGGCCGCTCCTGTTGTGATGGTCTGCTGCTGCTGTCGGCGGCGCCTGGGGAAGGGAGCTGTCTGTTGCGCAGGAAGGATGTGATGACAGCCCGCCGGGAGGGGTTGCCAGCGGATGGCAGCCCAACGGGAGGAGGTGACAGTGGGAGGGGGACAGCCCACCAGGAGGATATGGAGGCATCTGTGCCGGGAGAAGGTGATGGCATCCGCGGATGGGGAGGAGAGGAGGAGACGGGGGGAGCAGCGGCTGCAGCAGCGGAGGCTCGCGGCAGCATTCACCCAGCTCCAGCAAACGGGACCTCGCTTGCTGGAGCCGGGTGGACGCTGCCGCTGGGTCCCTGCTCTCCCCGCTGCTCCTTCATCTCCTGCTCTCTGCTCACTTATCTCAATCCAACTTTTTTTAAAGTCGGATTGAGATTGTCGGAAATGGGGCTAAAACCTGTCGGGTTTGGCCCCGCTTCCGACAATGCACGCTGACCGGCGGCTGAAGCCACCGATCAACGTACATTCCGACAGCATTCTGACAAGTCAGGTTTCCTGACTTGTCAGAATAAACGGGGCACTAATGAATAGGTCGGAACCCCTTCCGACCAAAAACTTGTCGGAAAGACGGCAGCTTCCGACAGTTATTGAATATACCCCTATATTGAGAAGTGGACTGACCAGTGCAAGGGTACTTGAGTATGGAATTTTTTTACCCTTCCATGTAGCAGATTTTAATGTACAAGTGGACCAAGTGTCACCAGAGACAAAGTGAGTATATTTGAGTGTGAGTGTGTGTATTAAAGTTGAACTGTCTACAGTGTGTATGTCTTGTGTTTTCTTTTAATATTCCTTTTACAGGGTGACTATAGATACCAGTGGGCCCTTAATGTCCACATGCTGATAGTTGCATAGTTGTGGTTTTCCAATTACCATCATATGATAAGACTTGCTGGTTCCTGTAGTCCTTCTGTAAAAGACAATATTAGTCTATATTTGACACAACTGCTATCAACTCAGCACCCACTGCCCAGGTTTGCCAGAGATAGTGCTGGACTTTACCCTAGCCCTGGGGTATCCTCAGGAGAGAGGACCCTTATTGGGGGCACCCCACTGTCTGTGGAATCTCAGGACTGTCTTGTTGGGAAACATATGCTTAAGTGTGTACCCTGGCTGTGGCATTATTCCCCCTCTAGTAAGAGCTTTGTGCCGGTCCTTTAAATAAGAGGGCCCCTTCACATTTTTTTGCCAATCTTCAAGAACCAGAACTGGTTCAAGAACCCAGTGCTCGTTCAATAGAATATGAGAATATGCCGGATTCCCGCACCGGTTTACACCATTTTTTTTTTCCTTTTGGCTGCTATAGCAGGAGTACAGTGCAGAGTTTTGCTGACAGTGACCACCAGTATACGTTGTCTGCCTGAAGAAAAACACTCCATATCTGTGCTCAGTGTGCTGCTTTATTGTGGGGACTGGGGACCACCAGTATAATTAATATTATATAGGAGGAGTACAGTGCAGAGTGCACTGCTGTACCTACCTCTGTGTCATCATCCATTAAGTATACTATCCATCTACATTCTATACCTGTGGTGCATTTTAGTTTTGCAGTTTGCTGACAGTGTCCACCAGTATACTATATATAGTAGTACGGTAGGCCACTGCTGTACCTACCTCTGTGTCGTCACTCGTCATCCATTAAGTATACTATCCATCTACATTCTATACCTGTGGTGCATTTTAGACAGTTTTGCAGTTTGCTGACAGTGTCCACCAGTTTATTATATATATATACTTATAGCAGTACGGTAGGCCACTGCTGTACCTACCTCTGTGTCGTCACTCGTCATCCATTAAGTATACTATCCATCTACATTCTATACCTGTGGTGCATTTTAGACAGTTTTGCAGTTTGCTGACAGTGTCCACCAGTTTATTATATATATACTTATAGCAGTACGGTAGGCCACTGCTGTACCTACCTCTGTGTCGTCACTCGTCATCCATTAGGTATACTATCCATCTACATTCTATACCTGTGGTGCATTTTAGACAGTTTTGCCGTTTGCTGACAGTGTCCACCAGTATACTATATAATATACATATAGCAGTACGGTAGGCCACTGCTGTACCTACCTCTGTGTCGTCACTCGTCATCCATTAAGTATACTATCCATCTACATTCTATACCTGTGGTGCATTTTAGACAGTTTTACAGATTGCTGACAGTGTCCACCAGTATACTATATAATATACTTATAGCAGTACGGTAGGCCACTGCTGTACCAACCTCTGTGTCGTCACTCGTCATCCATTAAGTATACTATCCATCTACATTCTATACCTGTGGTGCATTTTAGACAGTTTTACAGTTTGCTGACAGTGTCCACCAGTTTATTATATATATATATATATATATATACTTAAGCAGTACGGTAGGCCATTGCTGTACCTATCTCTGTGTCGTCACTCGTCATCCATTAAGTATACTATCCATCTACATTCTATACCTGTGGTGCATTTTAGACAGTTTTGCAGCTTGCTGACAGTGTACACCAGTTTATTATATATATACTTATAGCAGTACGGTAGGCCACCGCTGTACCTACCTCTGTGTCGTCCCTCGTCATCCATTAAGTATACTATCCATCTACATTCTATACCTGTGGTGCATGTTAGACAGTTTTGCAGTTTGCTAACAGTGTCCACCAGTTTATTATATATATACTTATAGCAGTACGGCAGGCCACTGCTGTACCTACCTCTGTGTCGTCACTCGTCATCCATTAAGTATACTATCCATCTACATTCTATACCTGTGGTGCATTTTAGACAGTTTTGCAGTTTGCTGACAGTGTCCACCAGTATACTATATATATACTGATAGCAGTACGGTAGGCCACTGCTGTACCTACCTCTGTGTCGTCACTCGTCATCCATTAAGTATACTATCCATCTACATTCTATACCTGTGGTGCACTTTAGACAGTTTTGCAGTTTGCTGACAGTGTCCACCAGTATACTATATAATATACTTATAGCAGTACGGTAGGCCACTGCTGTACCTACCTCTGTGTCGTCACTCGTCATCCATTAAGTATACTATCCATCTACATTCTATACCTGTGGTGCATTTTAGACAGTTTTTTGCAGTTTGCTGACAGTGTCCACCAGTTTATTATATATATATACTTATAGCAGTACGGTAGGCCACTGCTGTACCTACCTCTGTGTCGTCACTCATCATCCATTAAGTATACTATCCATCTACATTCTATACCTGTGGTGCATTTTAGACAGTTTTGCAGTTTTCTGACAGTGTTCACCAGTATACTATATATATACTTATAGCAGTACGGTAGGCCACTGCTGTACCTACCTCTGTGTCGTCACTCGTCATCCATTAAGTATACTATCCATCTACATTCTACACCTGTGGTGCATTTTAGACAGTTTTGCAGTTTGCTGCCAGTGTCCACCAGTATACTATATAATATACTTATAGCAGTACGGTAGGCCACTGCTGTACCTACCTCTGTGTCGTCACTCGTCATCCATTAAGTATACTATCCATCTACATTCTATACCTGTGGTGCATTTTAGACAGTTTTGCAGTTTGCTGACAGTGTCCACCAGTTTATTATATATATACTTATAGCAGTACGGTAGGCCACTGCTGTACCTACCTCTGTGTCGTCACTCATCATCCATTAAGTATACTATCCATCTACATTCTATACCTGTGGTGCATTTTAGACAGTTTTGCAGTTTTCTGACAGTGTTCACCAGTATACTATATATATATACTTATAGCAGTACGGTAGGCCACTGCTGTACCTACCTCTGTGTCGTCATTCCTCATCCATTAAGTATACTATCCATCTACATTCTATACCTGTGGTGCATTTTAGACAGTTTTGCAGTTTGCTGACAGTGTCCACCAGTATACTATATAATATACTTATAGCAGTACGGTAGGCCACTGCTGTACCTACCTCTGTGTCGTCACTCGTCATCCATTAAGTATACTATCCATCTACATTCTATACCTCTGGTGCATTTTAGACAGTTTTGCAGTTTGCTGACAGTGTCCACTAGTTTATTATATATATATACTTATAGCAGTACGGTAGGTCACTGCTGTACCTACCTCTGTGTCGTCACTCATCATCCATTAAGTATACTATCCATCTACATTCTATACCTGTGGTGCATTTTAGACAGTTTTGCAGTTTGCTGACAGTGTCCAACAGTATACTATATATATACTTATAGCAGTACGGTAGGCCACTGCTGTACCTACCTCTGTGTCGTCACTCGTCATCCATTAAGTATACTATCCATCTACATTCTATACCTGTGGTGCATTTTAGACAGTTTTGCAGTTTGCTGACAGTGTCCACCAGTTTATTATATATATACTTATAGCAGTACGGTAGGCAACTGCTGTACCTACCTCTGTGTCGTCACTCATCATCCATTAAGTATACTATCCATCTACATTCTATACCTGTGGTGCATTTTAGACAGTTTTGCAGTTTTCTGACAGTGTTCACCAGTATACTATATATATATACTTATAGCAGTACGGTAGGCCACTGCTGTACCTACCTCTGTGTCGTCATTCCTCATCCATTAAGTATACTATCCATCTACATTCTATACCTGTGGTGCATTTTAGACAGTTTTGCAGTTTGCTGACAGTGTCCACCAGTATACTATATAATATACTTATAGCAGTACGGTAGGCCACTGCTGTACCTACCTCTGTGTCGTCACTCGTCATCCATTAAGTATACTATCCATCTACATTCTATACCTCTGGTGCATTTTAGACAGTTTTGCAGTTTGCTGACAGTGTCCACCAGTTTATTATATATATATATATACTTATAGCAGTACGGTAGGTCACTGCTGTACCTACCTCTGTGTCGTCACTCGTCATCCATTAAGTATACTATCCATCTACATTCTATACCTGTGGTGCATTTTAGACAGTTTTGCAGTTTGCTGACAGTGTCCAACAGTATACTATATATATACTTATAGCAGTACGGTAGGCCACTGCTGTACCTACCTCTGTGTCGTCACTCGTCATCCATTAAGTATACTATCCATCTACATTCTATACCTGTTGTGCATTTTAGACAGTTTTGCAGTTTGCTGACAGTGTCCACCAGTATACTATATAATATACTTATAGCAGTATGGTAGGCCACTGCTGTACCTACCTCTGTGTCGTCACTCGTCATCCATTAAGTATACTATCCATCTACATTCTATACCTGTGGTGCATGTTAGACAGTTTTGCAGTTTGCTGACAGTGTCCACCAGTATACTATATATATACTTATAGCAGTACGGTAGGCCACTGCTGTACCTACCTCTGTGTCGTCACTCGTCATCCATTAAGTATACTATCCATCTACATTCTATACCTGTGGTGCATGTTAGACAGTTTTGCAGTTTGCTGACAGTGTCCACCAGTATACTATATAATATACTTATAGCAGTATGGTAGGCCACTGCTGTACCTACCTCTGTGTCGTCACTCGTCATCCATTAAGTATACTATCCATCTACATTCTATACCTGTGGTGCATGTTAGACAGTTTTGCAGTTTGCTGACAGTGTCCACCAGTTTATTATATATATACTTATAGCAGTACGGTAGTCCACTGCTGTACCTACCTCTGTGTCGTCACTCGTCATCCATTAAGTATACTATCCATCTACATTCTATACCTGTGGTGCATTTTAGTTTTGCGCAGTAAATATAGTAGTAGGCCATTGCTATTGATACTGGCATATAATTCAACACATTAAAAAATGGAGAACAGAAGTGTGGAGGTTAAAGGGAAAGATCAAGATCCACTTCCACCTCGTGCTGAAGCTGCTGCCACTAGTCATGGCCGAGACGATGAAATGCCATCAACGTCGTCTGCCAAGGCCGATGCCCAATGTCATAGTATAGAGCATGTAAAATCCAAAACACAAAAGTTCAGTAAAATGACCCAAAAATCAAAATTAAAAGCGTCTGAGGAGAAGCGTAAACTTGCCAATATGCCATTTACGACACGGAGTGGCAAGGAATGGCTGAGGCCCTTGCCTATGTTCATGGCTAGTGGTTCAGCTTCACATGAGGATGAAAGCATTCATCCTCTCGCTAGAAAAAAGAAAAGACTTAAGCTGGCAAAAGCACAGCAAAGAACTGTGCGTTCTTCAAAATCACAAATCCCCAAGGAGAGTCCAATTGTGTCGGTTGCGATGCCTGACCTTCCCAACACTGGACGGGAAGAGCTTGCGCCTTCCACCATTTGCATGCCCCCTGCAAGTGCTGGAAGGAGCACCCACAGTCCAGTTCCTGATAGTCAAATTGAAGATGTCACTGTTGAAGTACACCAGGATGAGGATATGGGTGTTGCTGGCGCTGGGGAGGAAATTGACAAGGAGGATTCTGATGGTGAGGTGGTTTGTTTAAGTCAGGCACCTGGGGAGACACCTGTTGTCCGTGGGAGGAATATGGCCATTGACATGCCTGGTCAAAATACAAAAAAAATCAGCTCTTCGGTGTGGAATTATTTCAACACAAATGCGGACAACAGGTGTCAAGCCGTGTGTTGCCTTTGTCAAGCTGTAATAAGTAGGGGTAAGGACGTTAACCACCTCGGAACATCCTCCCTTATACGTCACCTGCAGCGCATTCATCATAAGTCAGTGACAAGTTCAAAAACTTTGGCTGACAGCGGAAGCAGTTCACTGACCACTAAATCCCTTCCTCTTGTAACCAAGCTCCTGCAAACCACACCACCAACTCCCTCAGTGTCAATTTCCTCCTTACCGAGGAAAGCCAATAGTCCTGCAGGCCATGTCACTGTCAAGTCTGATGAGTCCTCTCCTAACTGGGATTCCTCCGATGCATCCTTGAGTGTAACGCCTACTGCTGCTGGCGCTACTGTTGTTGCTGCTGGGAGTCGATCGTCATCCCAGAGGGGAAGTCGGAAGACCACTTGTACTACTTCCAGTAAGCAATTGACTGTCCAACAGTCCTTTGCGAGGAAGATGAAATATCACAGCAGTCATCCTGCTGCAAAGCAGATAACTCAGGCCTTGGCAGACTGGGCGGTGAGAAACGTGGTTCCGGTATCCATCGTTAATTCAGAGGCAACTATAGACTTGATTGAGGTACTGTGTCCCCGGTACCAAATACCATCTAGGTTCCATTTCTCTAGGCAGGCGATACCGAAAATGTACACAGACCTCAGAAAAAGACTCACCAGTGTCCTAAAAAATGCAGTTGTACCCAATGTCCACTTAACCACGGACATGTGGACAAATGGAGCAGGGCAGACTCAGGACTATATGACTGTGATAGCCCACTGGGTAGATGTATTGCCTCCCGCAGCAAGAACAGCAGCGGCGGCACCAGTAGCAGCATCTAGCAAACGCCAACTCGTTCCTAGGCAGGCTACGCTTTGTATCACCGCTTTCCAGAATAGGCACACAGCTGACAACCTCTTACGGCAACTGAGGAAGATCATCGCAGAATGGCTTACCCCAATTGGACTCTCCTGGGGATTTGTGACGTCGGACAACGCCAGCAATATTGTGCGTGCATTACATCTGGGCAAATTCCAGCACGTCCCATGTTTTGCACATACATTGAATTTGGTGGTGCAGAATTATTTAAAAAACGACAGGGGCGTGCAAGAGATGCTGTCGGTGGCCCGAAGAATTGCGGGCCACTTTCGGCATTCAGGCACGGCGTACAGAAGACTGGAGCACCACCAAACATTCCTGAACCTGCCCTGCCATCATCTGAAGCAAGAGGTGGTAACGAGGTGGAATTAAACCCTCTATATGCTTCAGAAGATGGAGGAGCAGCAAAAGGCCATTCAAGCCTATACATCTGCCCACGATATAGGCAAAGGAGGGGGAATGCACCTGACTCAAGCGCAGTGGAGAATGATTTCAACGTTGTGCAAGGTTCTGCAACCCTTTGAACTTGCCACACGTGAAGTCAGTTCAGACACTGCCAGCCTGAGTCAGGTCATTCCCCTCATCAGGCTTTTGCAGAAGAAGCTGGAGACATTGAAGGAGGAGCTAAAACAGAGCGATTCCGCTAGGCATGTGGGACTTGTGGATGGAGCCCTTAATTCGCTTAACCAGGATTCACGGGTGGTCAATCTGTTGAAATCAGAGCACTACATTTTGGCCACCGTGCTCGATCCTAGATTTAAAACCTACGTTGTATCTCTCTTTCCGGCAGACACAAGTCTGCAGAGGTTCAAAGACCTGCTGGTGAGAAAATTGTCAAGTCAAGCGGAACGTGACCCGTCAACATCTCCTCCTTCACATTCTCCCGCAACTGGGGGTGCGAGGAAAAGGCTAAGAATTCCTAGCCCACCCGCTGGCGGTGATGCAGGGCAGTCTGGAGCGAGTGCTGACATCTGGTCCGGACTGAAGGACCTGCCAATGATTACTGACATGTCGTCTTCTGTCACTGCATATGATTCTCTCACCATGGAAAGAATGGTGGAGGATTATATGAGTGACCGCATCCAAGTAGGCACGTCAGACAGTCCGTACGTATACTGGCAGGAAAAAGAGGCAATTTGGAGGCCCTTGCACAAACTGGCTTTATTCTACCTAAGTTGCCCTCCCTCCAGTGTGTACTCCGAAAGAGTGTTTAGTGCAGCCGCTCACCTTGTCAGCAATCGGCGTACGAGGTTACTTCCAGAAAATGTGGAGAAGATGATGTTCATCAAAATGAATTATAATCAATTCCTCCGTGGAGACATTCACCAGCAGTAATTGCCTCCAGAAAGTAAACGGGACCTGAGATGGTGGATTCCAGTGGGGACGAATTAATAATCTGTGAGGAGGGGGATGTACACAGTGAAAGGGGTGAGGAATCGGAGGATGATGATGAGGTGGACACCTTGCCTCTGTAGAGCCAGTTTGTGCAAGGAGAGATTGATTGCTTTTTTTTTGGTGAGGGCACAAACCAACCAGTCATTTCAGTCACAGTCGTGTGGCAGACCCTGTCGCTGAAATGATGGGTTCATTAAAGTGTGCATGTCCTGTTTATACAACATAAGGGTGGGTGGGAGGGCCCAAGGACAATTCCATCTTGCACCTCTTTTTTCTTTCATTTTTCTTTGCATCATGTGCTGTTTGGGGACAATTTTTTTGAAGGGCCATCCTGTCTTGATTGACACTACAGTGCCACTCCTAGATGGGCCAAGTGTTTGTGTCAGCCACTTGTGTCGCTTAGCTTAGTCACACAGCCACCTAGGTGCGCCTCTTTTTTTCTTTGCATCATGTGCTGTTTGGGGACAATTATTTGGAAGGGCCATCCTGTCTTGATTGACACTGCAGTGCCACTCCTAGATGGGCCAGGTGTTTGTGTCGGCCACTTGTGTCGCTTAGCTTAGTCACACAGCCACCTTGGTGCGCCTCTTTTTTTCTTTGCATCATGTGCTGTTTGGGGACTATTTTTTTGAAGGGCCATCCTGCCTGACACTGCAGTGCCACTCCTAGATGGGCCAGGTGTTTGTGGCGGCCACTTGTGTCGCTTAGCTTAGCCATCCAGCGACCTCGGTGCAAAATGTAGGACTAAAAATAATATTGTGAGGTGTGAGGTGTTTAGAATAGACTGGAAATGAGTGGAAATTATACTTATTGAGGTTAATAATACTATGGGATCAAAATGACCCCCAAATTCTATGATTTAAGCTGTTTTTTAGGGTTTTTTGAAAAAAACACCCGAATCCAAAACACACCCGAATCCGACAAAAAATTTTCGGTGAGGTTTTGCCAAAACGCGTCCGTATCCAAAACACGGCCGCGGAACCGAACCCAAAACCAAAGCACAAAACGCGAAAAATTTCCGGTGCACATCACTACTCTCTGGCAGCAGTAGACTCTGGCCTAATGCCATACTCTACTGCGCATGCGCAGGTATCTGGGAACAGGACGCGTTGTTCTCTGGGACATATCCAGTGCACATGTGCAAATCACTTGGAAATTTGCCATGACGGCCATTTTCCGAGTGATTTCTATCCGCAGTGCAAGGCCACTGTCGAGGGACTCCATAGGAGTAAGTATAATAAATGGGTGCAATTTGTGGGCCCACCCATTATAGAAACTCCTATGCTTGTGTCTGTAACAATAACTATCCTATTTCTGTTTCTCACAATGCACTTTGTTTTGGAAAAAGGAACTCTGGACTTTCTGCTCTAGGACGCTGATAGGTATACGATTTCTTCCCATTTCTGAAACACAAACACACTTGATCCAATCTCAAGCAAGCTTTAATAGCCCCAACTTTGGTGTCTGTTAATGTTTGATTGCCAATCTCCTTGATTGTGATAGGGTCGATTCAGTTAGCTTGGTGAACCAATCCTCATTGCAGCTTAAATGTCTTGTTGCACCTGAATTAATAAACCAATAAATCCTGTATGTGGTTACCTGTAAAACTCAGGGCTGACTCATCTTTATTATTGCATTTCTGGCTCTGCATATGATTCACGTTTCTCTACTTGCATTCAAGTGCTTTGTGACCTATCGTGTGACAATTCTAACACTTACATTTTCTAAATTTCTCATTCTTTGCTTGTAATGCATTTGGTTCACAGGGTACTTAGTCCTGAAGCTGTATGCTTGCTTTTACTGTGTCTGTTTCCAACTATACAAATGTTTACCTTTTACACAATAACTAGGAAATCAAACTCTGGTTCTAATTTATGAAGCATGACTGTTGTGATTTATTCATCATCTACTTGCACTCCACATTAATTGCTGGGAGACAGACATCATCATGTTTTGTATTATACAATGCACATGCCATACACATGTCTCTAGCTGACATTTTACCATGAATTATGAAACATACATGTTGCTACGCACTAATTCCTATGGTGGCCATGGCTCTATCTACATCTTCTGGGCATGGATTGCCTCCAGGATCTACTGTTATTTTCCACAGTTGCTCCCGCTGTAGCTTGGGCCCTGGTCATGTACGTAGGGCTTGGAAGTCAGTAAGCCAATCTTGAAAATGATTTTCCAACTTACAGGCAGCCAGTAAAAAGAGTAGAGAATGGGTGTTGTGTGGCTAGAAGTTAGTTAATAGCCCGGCAGCTGCAGTTTCACCATCTGCAAGTCGTGTAACTCTTTTGCTGAGAGACCAAGGTAGAGCAAAGTGTGATGATACAAATGCATGCAGGTTTTAGCATAGAAATGAGACATTATTTACCAAAAAGACAATAAGCAATGCACAGAATTCTTACTATATAATATGAAAATACATAATATTCAACCTTTATAGAGGCAAACGTCCTAAGAAATATTTGTGGGTTTCTGTAATGTGTATTTAGATTAGACAGGTCATATTACTGTACATCTAAAGAATTCCTCTGTGTTGTATGACAAAGTAATATACTATTTGTTTTGAATTGTAGTAGCTAGGATGCTTTAAGTATTACTACAATATATATGGTGGTCCCAAGATACTACATACGTTACATGACAATCACTAGGATACTTTTTGAAATATATGGGTGTCTCCAAGATGCTTTCTGTATCATATAGTAATCACTAGTATTCTCTCTGTGGTCTATGGTCACTGATATGATTCATGTATAGTATATCAGTCACTACACCACACCAACTGGCAGTAAGTCCTGGCCTTTGATGTTTGGCAGCATTTGGAGTGGCAGTTGGTGTGGCTCACCTATTTGAATTTTGGACTGTGCTGCAGCTCCACCTCTGGAGCCACCACTGGCTGTCACTAGGATGATATCTGTATTGTATTGCAGTCATGTGTATGCCCTCTGCATCATATGGCAGTAACTAGGATGTTGTTTGTATTGTATGGCATAGACATTGTCATACGTGACCACAATGTCAGAAAGTTTCCAATCAACATGTCGACATTCAGAATGTCAACAAGCAAAATGTCTACATTAGAATGTCAATATGTTCTGAATGTTGACATTTAGTATGTAAACATGTTTATAATGTCAGCATGTTAATATGTTCAAAACATCGACAATAATAATAATGACACAAGCAAATAGGGTTAGGCTTAGGCTATAAGTAGGGTTAGGGTTAGCTTTAAGCTAAACTAATACTGTCGACCTTCTGACTGTTGACATTCACCACAATGACATTCTGAAAATGTGTCGACATTGTGGATGACATGACGTCATATGTAGCCTTTTAGAACATAAAGACAAGCTGAATATTGTAATTCTGAACATGTCGTCACGGTGTCGACACACTGAATGTCATACCTAACCCTGTCAGGTAAGGTTAATGATAGTAAAGTGGAAAATAATAACAATAATAATAATAATAATAATAATAATAATAATAATAATAATAACAACAACAACAACAACAACAATAATAACAGAAATAATAATAGTAATAATTTTATTTGTATATAGCACTTTTCTCTGGCAGGATTCAAACTTGCTTTACAGACATTGAAAATATAATAAAATTGTACACAAGATCGGCCCAAGCTCAATATTTTTGGTAAGCGAATATTCATTTTGGTGCACTTTGAAGGTACAGCACAACAAAAAGAGTGTGGTCTCAAAAGGTAGAGGTGTGGACACCAAGGGAAATAGTGGGTGAAAGGAAAAGGGTGACCGGAAGATAATAGGCACAAACAGTATAGTGGGATACCCACTAAAAAGTCTAGCAAAAATAAACAAAAACGGAATAAATCAGAATAACACCAGCTGCAAGTAATTTAAGCCTGGTTAGGGTCTGGAAAATTTGTAACATGAAAAACTGACCAACAATCACTGCGCTAGGTTACTCTATAATATAAATATATAATTAGACACGTCTAAGTGCTTGCTCCTTATTAATGCACAGGAGACTTATTTAATATGAAAAATTATATTTATAATAATGAAATATCACAATACTGCAAACAATTTTCTATGGAAGGGCAAACATCCTAGAATTGCCTTGGTAAAGTTACAGAAGACCAGAGACAATAGAGGTATTCATTTCCAGCACTTAACATACTACAATCATGCAGCTATTCTGCAATATTTATATGACTGGTTACATAATATTGACATTTCTACGTATTCATTTCTAGACAAACAATTTTTGTCAGAGGGTAATTTAATTAACTTCTTACATCAACATGATGCAGAAATTTGCCAGGAGATACTGGACAACCCTTAATTATGGTCTACGAGAAAGGTGGGGCATATACTTTGTCACCAAAATATTTTAAATGCACATAAATTCTTGTTCCTGCCATTTCTGACCAACCCAGATTTTCAAAACGGATTAGCATCCTTTCCCTTTACATTATGGTGGAGGGAAGGTGTATAGGATGTAGGTAAATTTGTGGATACTTCATCTAAGCTTCTGTTGACATTTGAACAGGCAAGAGAAAAATTCCCAGTACTTCAAAGATTCCCCCTGGCATTTTTCCAGGCGCAACACTATGCAAGCTTGGTTATTAGAAATTTATCAGATCGGTAGTGGCAGAATACAACTGATATTATGCTTTGATCCAATTCACTGGCTAAGAAAGCTACTGTATATCTTGGCACTATACTATTTTTAGAAAGCAAATAGTCCATGAACAGGTTACTGTGGGGGTCAGTCAATGGTCGTCTTCTTTTCCCTCATTAACCTGTGAAAATTTGCTTAAGAATCTACACAGTTGCTGTAAATGACTGCCTACCAAGAGATGTTCTTGAACATTTTTCATCTGTCCTATTTCACACCCCATAGGCAATATCTGGCAGGGATGACTACCTCCGATAACTATTTACGATGCATGTCCCCTCAAGCGAACTTCCTCTATTGTTTCTGGTCTTGTCCTTTGCTATGTCAATTTTGGCTATCAGTAAGAAAAGTCTCTTTGGACCATTTAGTCAATTCCATTCCATTCAGTACTGAGTGGGCAATATTCGGGATAGTGCCTGCTACACTATGGATGGTCAAGGGGTGTAGGAAACTATTGTTAGCTATAAGCTCTGCTGCCAGGAAAGTCTTACTGCAAAATTGGATCTGTACTTCTCCGCCATCCTTACATATGTTTAAAAACAAGCTGTTCCATGTTTTTAACATGAACTGGATTGAAGCATCATCAAATAAAGAACGCTTGGTTCCGCGTTTTTTAGACACGTGGGGAAGTTATATTTCCATTCTGCCCAGGGAATTTCAAAATGGACTCGTAGGGAGAGATTCAAATGTTTGAAAAGTCGGTTGGGTGTCTGTTTTTTCCTGTCTATTAGATAGGAAAAATCAGACTCCCAACTGACTTTTCAAACATTTGAATCTCCCCCATAGAATCTCTTATAAACACTACGTGGTATGAGCAGTGGAGAATCATGGGTGATCTCCCTTTTAACGTATAAAAGGGAACTACTTATTGTTATCCCTTTTGGGTCTAGTCAACACTTTGGGAATTGGGTCCTGTGAGGCTCCCCACTCCCCTCCCCTCTTCTTTTCTTTTCACTCATTAATGTATAATGTTAACATGAATGGCAACGCTATTGTTATTTAACTATATGGTCTTACTTCCATGATGGCAGTTTACATTCTATCTACTTTGTAAAACAAATGGACTAACCTCATGGATTACTTTATTGCACTGTAACATATCTACTGTGTTTGCTTTATTGTGCCTTGTGGATGGCTGTTTTTTTCCATATGCATGTATCAATTTAATATACATGTTGTAATGTATCATTGACAATTGTGGTGCTTAACAAAATAAAGTTTGTTTTGGGAAGAAAAGAAAAAAAAGAGAAATATGGTTGGTTTTGAAACCATACAATTACTTATAAAAATGTCTCAACTCATTCCAGACTCCTGTACTAAAATAAAGCTTCAAGGTGCAAGAATAGTGTCAGTTCACTCACAGCTTAAAGTGAATGTTGTAAGCTGTGTTTCTAATCAAGTGCGCCTCAAAAGATAATAGCTGTTAGCTTGCAAGAGATTAGTAGCAGTTTATTAATAAGCATCTATGCCTTTAAAAAGTTAGTGGAAACAGCAATAAGTGGTAAGGAGTCTCTTGCTGGCATCCCAGCATTCAGTAGATATAATCCTTAATAGGGCTCCAATACGCTAATAGTTACCCTCCGAGTATGCTGATTTCCAGCCGAAGGGGGTTATCGTGGCCACTCCAAATCTATCAGTACCGAACGGTCATTGCTCCACATTGCGCTCCACATACAACATAGATTTAGTGTGACCAGGGAGAAAGTGGTGACCAGTGAGATAGAGGGTGACTGGGGAGGCAGAGGTGACAAGGAGACAGTGGGTGACTGGGGAGGCAGAGGTGACATGGAGATAATGAGTGACTGGGGAGGCAGTGGTGACAGGGAGACAGTGGGTCACTGGAGAAGCATGGGTGACAGGGAGATAGTGGGTGATTTGGGAGGCAGGAGTGACACGGAGATAGGGGTGTCAGGGAGACAGTGGGTGACTGGAGAGGCAGGGGTGACGGGGATAGTGGGAGACTGGGGAGATAATGAGAGACTGGTAGACAGGGAGACAGTGGGAGACAGGAAGACAGAGGGTGACTATGAAAGCAGTGGGTGATTAGGGAGGCAGCTGTGAGGTGGCTGCAGGCAGGGCTGGACTAAGAGGGGGGGCGACAGGGCTGGTTGTCCTGGGGCCTCTACAGCTTCTGAAATGAGATGGACGCTGTAGTATGGGCAGTGCCATCTTCCTCTGGGGCTCAGCTGTAGT
This sequence comes from Pseudophryne corroboree, assembly GCF_028390025.1. NCBI lineage: Eukaryota > Metazoa > Chordata > Amphibia > Anura > Myobatrachidae > Pseudophryne > Pseudophryne corroboree. The sequence continues at coordinate 238,669,966 of NC_086452.1, forward strand.
GAAAACAGCATTCACCGTAGAGGTTTTTAGCAGGTGCAAGGAGAGTGTAGTGTCATATGTTCACTTACTCCGGGGGCCAGGTCTACAGGTGAGCTGGCAGTGTCTCTCTTTCCAGGCAGCGAATGGGCTGTTCCTCTTCTCCATGTGGCCGCCTCCCCCTCATCTCCAGCAATACAGTCACTGACAGTCATTCAGAGGGCAGAGGGAGGAGCCGATAAGGCCACCGGGTAAAAAGTTAAAAAAGGGGTTCTACCATTAGATTGCTGGTAGGGGTGGACATCGGAAGCCCACCATCAAATGATGGCTGAGCTTTCACCATTGAAACTTTTGATGCAATGGTAACTAACCATCGCATCAAAAGAATTTGATGGTAAAAACTATTTATATGATTTGCACAAGCTCAAAACCTCTGTGGCGCAGTTGACAGGGGCGGATCGAGGCATGACTAGGGGCATTATCGCGGCAGGGCCTGGAGCAACAGACATACTCTATTGTAACTGGCAGCGCTGCTCTGCTGTGGGGACTGGATGGTACACTATATGTAGTATGCCCGTCACAGGTGGTGAGGCTGCTGAAGTGTTGTTACAGCCAGGCTGTGTGTATCTGTGCTGTGTGAGTGACTTTGCTCTGATTGGCTCTCTGAGACAGTGAGAGCCAATCAGAGCTAGCAATGTGTCCAGTTGCCTAGCAGCAGCCTAGAGAGGGGAGAGGGAGTGAGCAGACTGTGCAGGGTCACATGTAAGGCAGACAGAGAGTTAGAGACAGCCTCCAATGAACCCATAAAGATTCCATGATGCAGACACAGCAGCCAGGAAGGAGCTGGTGGAGGTATAGCTATTAGGTATATAAAAAAGAAGCCACCATCAGAACACTGTCGACTGATTACCATTTGATGGTGGAAAATATCGGAAGGCCACAATTGAATGGAAAAACCACTACCATCGGAATAAAAACATTGATGGTTAGTAAACATCAGATTCCCATGTCCTTCCCTAGTTGCTGGGGAGTAGTATGGACTCCTGGTGGTATCCAGGAGTGGCCCAGCATAACAGCAGTACCCTGAATCATGGTGATCCTCAATAAATCCCAGGAGCCATTGTGAGGCTGAGTAGAGTCGGGTGGTGAATAGTGCACCTCCCCCTACAGTGCATCCCACCACCTTAGAATCCTGACAGTTGGCATGCTGACTAGCAGGGACTATTCCCACTCGTGGGTGTTCGCGACACCCATAGAGTGAGAATAGAACCCGTGGTGAGCACAGCTAACCACCGAGTTCACGAGGGGCTTGTTGTGCTTGCCCCCCCCCCCCCCTACCTGCCATCACGATACCAGGATCCCAGTGTCAGTATGGTAACCGGAGGTTTCCTGACCGCCGGCCACGCATACCCAACCCCAGTGAGGACCTCAGGCAGCATTCCTGGAGTCAGGAAGCTCTGGTTAGTATGGTGTTGGGGCAGTCCCGACCCCCTGCTCCTGAAGAGGTGGTCAAGGAGGTGTATCTCGCAGGCTGAGATGAGATGGGAGGCCCCCCTGCCCTTCCTCCTCCTGAACTCTATCCAGAATGCGACTCCAATATCGCTTGTAATGGGATGGCTGGATACTCAATCAATGAAACTAACTGCCAGCAGCAGGATCAGCAAAAGCATCAGCAGCTGAATTGGCAGGCAGGTAGGCTCATCAGATGGAGGTTGGGAGCTAAATGGAAGCATTTCTGGCAATGCAGCTAATGGCCAGCAGCATGATCAAGGTAGTGAGGAGTCCAAGGTAAAGACGGAGCCAGACTTTAATAAAAGGTGACTCACCCAGTCAGCAGTATGATGGAGTGTACAGCAGCAGTGGCAGGAAGGCCCCCAAGATGGTGGATCCACTGTCATACCCCAAATCTGGCCAAAGTCTGCAGACTGTCACCACTGCTCCAACAACATGTGCTTGGTGTAACAGCATCCCACCTATACCAGCGATGCAATGCATGGAAAAGATAAGTCAATATCCATCTCTAACTGAGTGTAGACTCAAAAAGTCCCAAAGACTCTAATAATTGATCACAGGCTTTTGCATTATGGGAAAGAAAGCAAAATAATGTGTTTCCCTATATGCAAATATTGACTCCAATTCAGAAGTTTACTGAACTTTGGTGGGTTAACTTCATGGTAATATAACAGGACATTTAGGCAGAGGCAAGCAGTATTATTTACAATAATATGAGTTTACAATGATATAGTCATCTTTCAAGAAAGTGTTCATTCTTTTTTCAAAGACTGCCCATTACTTTTTAAGGCACCAGACAAGCAGTTAAGTTAAAATGGTAGTATGCTATTAGGCTAGGGCCACACATAGCATTTTAGCTGCTTGGCAGGAAGAAGCCTAAATATGGGCTCTTATACGTCCGCCCCCCACATATGCGACGGCACTGCATCCACATTACCCAACTGCAGCATGCTGCGGCTAAGCCGGATGACAGGATGACCAGAGTTCGAGGAGAACATATACATTTGAATTGGAGATGAGCAGTTCGGGAACAGCTCAGAACATAGCCCGGCTTGACGTTCGCGAACATCTCGCCTGGCTCGGGATCCCAGAAGAGGCCAAACATCATAATCCCGAGTCGGATTCTTGCAAGACTCCGAGTCTATAAAGACTCGGCATCCTGCGGCTCTGCGCCATTTCCCTGCATGCTTCCACGCTATGCAGAGCTCTGCTGTTGTGCACTGTCAGTCTGTCCTTTTAAGTGCAGACTGTCAGAGTGTCCACTAGGGGCTGTGTCAGAGTGTCCATCAGAGGCTGTCAGAGTGTCCATCAGTGGCTGTTAGTCGGAGTGCCTATAAGGGGCTATCAGTCAGAGTGTACATCAGGGGCTGTCAGTCACAGTGTCCATCATGGGCTGTGTTAGAGTGTCCATCAGAGGCTGTCAGAGTGTCCATCAGGGGCTGTCAGTTAGAGTGTCCAACAGGGGCTGTCAGTCAGGGTGTCCATCGGGGGCTGTCAGTCAGAGTATTCATCAGGGGCTGTCAGTCATTGTGTCCAGCACAGCTAGTGGGTTATATTGGTGCTGTTATTATCCATCTAAGGGCCTGTGGTGCTGTCACTGTGTCCAGTGACCAGCCACCTAAGTCCATCACAGTGGTGATAAGCAGGCCCCACCCTCTGCGTGTGTGAAAGCGGTCTGACTCCATGCAGTGTGGGAAAAGATGCATCCCCCCAAAAAATAAATAAAATTGTTGGTTGTGTGCACTGCACCCCAGAACACCATAGTTATTTATTACCAGATATTTATATAGCGCGCACATATTCCGCAGCGCTTTACAGAGAATATTTGTTCATTCACATCAGTCCGTGCCCAAGTGGAGCTTACAATCTATATCCCCTATCTCATGAACACTAATTCACGCTAGGGTTAATTTTGATGGGAGCCAATTAACCTACCAATATATTTTTGGATTGTGGGAGGAAACCAGAGTACCCGGAGGAAACCCACGCAAGTACGGGGAGAATATACAAACTCCACACAGTTAGAGCCATGATGGGAATAAAACCCATGACCTCAGTGCTGTGAGGCAGTAATGCTAACCATTACACCATCTGTACTGCCCATAACTGTATGCAGTGGCGTAACTACTGCCCCCGCAGCCCTCGCGGTGGCTTGGGGGCGAGGGGCTGCGGGGGCGCCACTGATTTACAGCAGACTGACATGCGGACGAGCGTCCGCATGTCAGTCTGCAGTCTCCTTCCCTCCGCCGCTTTTTGGAGGGACACAGAGGGCACAGCGCGCCTCCCTGTGTCCCTCCTGCTGCATCATCTCCGGCGGCCGCGGGTCTAATAGGGGAAAGTGCCGTCCATGAGCTCTAATTGGCTCACGAACCGGCACTTCCCCCTATTAGACCCGCGGCCGCCGGAGATGATGCAGCAGGAGGGACACAGGAGAGGTGAGCTGTGCCCTCCGTGTCCCTCCAAAAAGCGCGGGGGGGGGATTATCTGGCACTGGGGGGAATATCTGGCACTGGGGCATATATTGCACTGGGGGGAATATCTGGCACTGGGGCATATATGGCACTGGGGGGGAATATCTGGCACTGGGGGGAATATCTGGCACTGGGGCATATATGGCACTGGGGGGAATATCTGGCACTGGGGCATATATGGCACTGGGGGGGAATATCTGGCACTGGGGGGAATATCTGGCACTGGGGCATATATGGCACTGGGGGAATATCTGGCACTGGGGCATATATGGCACTGGGGGGGGAATATCTGGCACTGGGGGCATATATGGCACTGGGGGCATATATGGCACGGGGGGAATATCTGGCACTGGGGGCATATATGGCACTGGGGGGAATATCTGGCACTGGGGGCATATGTGGCACTGGGGGCATATTTGGCACTGGGGGGGAATATATGGCACTGTGGGCATATGTGGCACTGGGGGGCATATGTGGCACTGGGGGGCATATGTGGCACTGGGGGGGAATATCTGGCACTGGGGGGGAATATCTGGCACTGGGGGCATATATGGCACGGGGGAATATCTGGCACTGGGGGCATATATGGCACTGGGCATATATGGCACTGGGGGGGAATATCTGGCACTGGGGGCATATATGGCACTGGGGGGAATATATGGCACTGGGGGCATATCTGGCACTGGGGGCATATGTGGCACTGGGGGGGAATATCTGGCACTGGGGGCATATGTGGCACTGGGGGGGTATATGTGTACCTGGCACATGGGGGGGGGCTATATTTGGCACTGGGGCATGTGAGTACCTGGCACCGTGGGGGAATATCTGGCACTGGGGACATATGTGGCACTGGGAGCACAGCCCTAGCAACAAGGACTACCTCCTAGCAACGAGCATGACACCCAGTGCATGAAACACCTGGCAACGAGCATGACACCCAGTGCATGAAACACCTGGCAACGAGCATGACACCCAGTGCATGAAACCCCTGGCAACGAGCATGACACCCTGAGCATGAAAACCCTGGCACCGTGCATGGAACCAAGAGTATGAAACCCCTGGCAACGAGCATGACACCCAGTGCATGAAACCCCTGACAACGAGCAGGTAATTGAAAAGTAATTAGAAGCCTTACTGTAGGACTTAATGTGTAATGGGCAATACTGTGTGTGGCATAACGTATCACGGACATTGCGGTGTGTGTCATAATGTGTCACAGGCATTACGGTGTATGGTATACTATATGATTGTGATATGTGTTATAATGTCTCAGGGTCATTGCAGTGTGTGGCATAATGTATCACGGACATTGCGGTGTGTGTCATAATGTGTCACAGACATTGTATGTGCTATAATGTATCAGGGGCATTGCAGTGTGTAGCATAATGTATAACGGGCATTGCGATTCCTGTCATAATGTGTCACAGGCATTACGGTGTGTGGCATAATGTGTCACAGGCATTACGTTGTGTGGCATAATGTGTCGGGGGCATTACAGTGTGTGCATATTGTGTCATGTGCATTATTGTGTGCGGCATAATGTCTAAGGGCCATTGCAGTATGTGGCATAATGTATACTGGGCATTACTATAAGGAGGAAAAATTACAAATAATGTAAGGGGCATGAATCAGGATTATTTTTCTTTCCTGTGGTGGCCAACGTATGGGCGTGCAGGTTGCAAAACTGGGGTATAAGGTAGTCTTTTCCTGCAATGTCACGCCCCTTTATGCGAAACCACGCCCATTCCAATGAAACCACGCCCCTTTTTTGGCGCGCGCGCCTTCGGCGCGCTCATATTTATCCCTTTCTTGCTCCAAATTATGGAGCATGAAGGGGGGGGGGGGGCACCGAAGAATTTTTTGGCTTGGGGGAGAAAAATTTCTAGTTACGCCACTGACTGTATGGTACCATGTTTGAAAGCGGTCTGACTCCACGCAGTGTGGAACAAGATGCATCGCCAAAATGTTTTAAATAATTCTTTGCTCTTTACATTGTTTGTTGTGTGCGCTGCACCCCTGATTTGTGAATTGTGATCTGAGAATTGAAAAATGGATAACAATCAGTTTACAGAAACCAAATAGTTTATCAGTTTACAGAAACCAGCTGCTGCCACCAGTCATGATGCCAATTTAATGTCATCTAGTAATGCTGATGCTCAGTGGCATAGAGAGTTTACACAACTGGTAAAGAAAAGAAGACTTGAAGCAGTAAGAAAAAGAAAGTTGGTTCCTGTAGAAAAACGTAAAATTGCCAACATGCCATTTACATCACGCAGTGACAAGGAAAGACTCAGGGCTTGGCCTATATTTATGACTGGTGATTTTGCAACTGTTAGTGAGGCATCTTCTGGCTCTCATGACAATGAAAGACCTTGTCATTCAAACTTTAGAGCAGTAAAAAAACTGAAAACCACTAAGGCAGCAAAACAAACTGTGCGTTCAGAAACAGGAATTTCACAAATCCCTGAGGAGAGTCCAATTGCATCCTCAAGTCATATGTGTGAGCCTAACCTCTCAGAGAAGCCACCTTCCACCATTACTGCTCCCTCTGTATATGTGGCATACGTATTGCTGGTGACCTAGCTATTAAAGATGCCACCGTGGAGTTATAAGAGGATGAGGGGGATATTTGTATAGCAGATGATGGCACTAATGAGGGTGTTGAGGATGAGAATGAGGATGTTGTGTGTATAAGTCAGGCACAAATGAAAGCATCTGTTGGCCATGATAAGACAGCCATTGTCATTCCTGCGCATAGGACCAACAAATCCACCTCTTATGTGTAAAATTATTTTCACACAAATACTGACAACATTTGTTAAGCCATCTGTAGCCTTTGTGGAAACAAAATAAGTAGAGGTAGGGACGTTAAGCATTTAGGAACTTCCACCCTATTACGTCATCTGCAGCAAGCTCATGGCAGGTGTAGCATATCAGAAACTGATGCTAAAAGAACAAAACAACAAGCAGTCAGGCATCAAATGTCTCCCTTCTCTCTACTAGAACCCAGCACCTATGATATCCCCCACCAATACCTTCATCCTCAACCTCAATATCCTCAGTAATGACCATAGATGGTCCTGAAACCAATTTGTTAATACTAAGTGAATCCTGCCCTTTCCAGAATTCTGCAGAAGATTTCTTGAGCACAAGGCCTGCTGATGCAGGTTCTGCTGCTGATGGGGGTAGTTCATCATCCTAGAAGTGGACCAAGAAAACTGCTAGAACTAGTAGTATTTCCCAAAAACAATTGACTGTTCAACAATGCTTGGGAAGGAGAAGCAAGTATGTCAGTTCTCACCCAGTCACACAGTCACACATCGGATAACTGACACGTGACTGCTTGGATAGTATTAGATCTATGTCCAATATCTTCCATCAATTCAGTGGGTTTTACGCAATTAATAGAGGCCACGCGTCCCTAGTACCAAATTCTATCTCAGTTCCATTTTACCATAAAAGCCATTCCTCAGCTGTACCAGGATGTTCAGAAAAACCTCATTAATGACCTAAAAAATGCCATTGTAGCAGGTGTCCACTTAACCACAGATATGTGGACGGACAAATTAAAGATTATATGACTGTGACAGCCTACTGGGTGTTTGAATCACCTTTAGCAGCAGCAGCAATAATATCTAGGCAGGTTACTCTGTGTATCACCGGCTTTACTAAGAGGCATGCCTCTGACAACCTCTTAGAATAATGTAGGGATCTGATAGCAACACGGCTACCCCACTTGGACTCTCCTCAGGATTTGTAATTTCGAATAATGCCACTAAAATCATGAAAGCATTACAGCTGGGTGAATTCTAACACATCCCCTGTTTTGCTCACATGATCAACTTGGTGGTTCAGGTTTTTTTTAAAATAACAGGGGCGTGCAAGAGATGCTGTCTGTGGCCCTAAAGATTTCAGGGCATTTTCGGAATTCCACCACAGCATGCAGGAGATTGCAGCACCTGCAAGAAGAGTTTAATCTGCCCTTCCATCAACTGAAGCAAGAGGTGGTGACAAGGTGGAACTCCACCCTTCATATGCTTCAGCGAATGAAGGAACAGCAGAAAGCCATTCATAGCTATACAACAAGCCATGACTTTGGGAGAGGAGGGGGTGATATGTGCCTTAGCCCAGCACAGTTCAAATTACTTTCTGTCTTCTGGAAGGTGCTCAAACTCTTCAAATTAGCCACCTGTGAAGTGAGTTCCGACACTGCTAGCTTGAACCAGGTGGTTCCTCTTATTAGGCTATTGGAAAAACAACTGGAGAAATTGAAGGAGGAGATAAAACAAGGCATATCCGCAAAATATGCAAGACTTGTAGATCAAGTCCTTTTTTTTTGCTTTGCCAGGATCCAAGGGTTCACAATATCTTGAAATCGGATCACTACATTTTGGCAACCATGCTTGATCCTAGGTTCAAGTCATATACTGTGTCTTTCTTTTCAACTGGCACATATCTTAAGAGATGTAAAGAGCTTCTGGTGAGCAAGTTGGCAGCTCAGGTGACGACTTCTCCTTCAGTTTCTTACGAAACAGCCAGGGAAAAACTAAATTTTCCCAAAAGACCTAGTGGGGATGCAGATCAGTCAAAACAAACTTTGACATCTGGTCAGGTCTAGATGAATTTCCCAGTATTAGTGACACCTCTACCGTAACTCCATCTGATCCAAGGAATGGTGGGAAAAAAATTTTCACGACACGGTAAAAGTAGGCATGTTACAGAGTCCCTTCATGTACTGGAAGGAAAAAAAGTCAATATGGAGGCCCTTGTACAAGCTGGCTTTGTATTGCTTAAGCTGCCCACCATCCAGTGTATACTCGGATAGAGAGTTCGGCACAGCTTGGAACCTTGTTAGTGAACGGCGTAGGAGGCTACTTCCTCAAAATGTGGAAAAGATGATGTTCATCAAAATGAACTGGAAATTCCACCCGGAAGACCTTTCCCAGCAATTACATTGAAATACAGAAACATCGTTAATGGTGGATTCCAGTGGGGAGGAACTAATATTGGGGGTCATTCCGAGTTGTTCGCTCGCAAGCTGCTTTTAGCAGCTTTACACACGCTAAGCCGCCACCTACTGGGAGTGAATCTTAGCATTTTAAAATTGCGAACGAAAGATTAGCAGAATTGCGAATAGACACTTCTTAGCAGTTTCTGAGTAGCTCCAGACTTACTCGCCATCTGCGATCAGTTCAGTACTTGTCGTTCCTGGTTTGACGTCACAAACACACCCAGCGTTCGCCCAGACACTCCTCCGTTTCTCCAGCCACTCCCGCGTTTTTCCCAGAAACGGTAGTGTTTTTTCACACACTCCCATAAAACGGCCTGTTTCCGCCCAGAATCACCCACTTCCTGTCAATCACATTACGATCACCAGAACGAAGAAAAAACCTCGTAATGCCGTGAGTAAAATTCCTAACTGCATAGCAAATTTACTTGGCGCAGTCGCACTGCGGACATTGCGCATGCGCATTAGCGACTAATCGCTCCGTTGCGACAAAAAAATAACGAGCGAACAACTCGGAATGACCCCCATTGTGTGATGATGAGGAGGATGTACACACTGATGAGGGTGAGGATGTGGATGGCAGTGGGGATTACATATTCTAGACAATGTAGAGCTATTACTTTAAGGCAATTAGTAGCTTGTTTTTTTTGGATCCAAACAAACCAATCATTTCAGCCAGAAGTGTTGCAGAGCTTGGCGCTGAAATGATTGGTTTGTTAAACTGTGCATGTCCTGTTTAATATCCAACATAAGGGTGGGTGGGGCCCAAGGACAATTCCATCTTGCAACACCGTTCATTTATCCCACTGCTGTGTGGCAGTGTTTCATAGATATGCTACAAACTACCATCTGTTTTTGCCACTGCTCTGTCGCCTAGTAGTAAGTAACCAGCCAGTTCGCTGCAAACTGGATGAAAACAAAATTGTGAGCTACAAGATGGTCAAAATTGTCTGCACATGACTGGAAATGAATGTTATTGAGGTTAATAATACTTTAGAGACAAAAAAAAACCACAAAAATTATATGATATGGGTGTTTTTTGACATTTAAAAAAAAATCCAAATCTAAAGGCCATCACAGCTGTTTGGCAAATCCAAATCCCGCCGACGAATCCAAATTCAAATCCAAATCATCGGGTCTGGCGCACATCTCTAATTTGAATATATGTCTTCACACAGTGCGGCTGTGCTGCACTGTGTTCTAGTTGAAATCCCGTCGTAGCACTGGCCGGATGCCATTCTGCAGCATCTGTAGATGCCGCATATGTGTAACCCCAAAGCGCCCTTCCTGCTGAGGGGGTCCTTTTGAACAGGACCCCCTAAAACACGATGTGTGTCCCCAGCCTTACAGTTACAAGTGGACATACAGCAGTGAGTCACACAAATAAAGAAAATGTATAAACACATATCAGAGGATACACCACACAGCAAATTATTATTTAATAACAATTTCTTACTGTACTATATGTAGCACAGCATATTCTGTTGTACTTTACAATTGGAAACAACATTAATAGAACACACTGGGTTAAAACAGAAAGACATAGAAGTAAGAGGGCACCCCTTACAAGTTACAATATAAAGGAAATTACCAATATCTTTATCCAAGTCACTTCAAGTAGAGATGTGCGGCGGGCACTTCTCGGGCTTTGTGTTTTGGTTTTGGATGTGGTTCCCTGCTCGTGTTTTGGATCTGGATTGGATTTGCCAAAACCACCCTTTCGGGTTTTGGTTCTGGATCTGGATGATTTTTGGGGAAAAAAAACATAAAAACAGGTAAAATCACAGAATTTGGGTAATTTTGATACTACGGTATTATTAACCTCAATAACATTAATATCCACTCATTTACAGTCTATTCTGAACACCTCACATCTCGCAATATTGTTTTTAGGCCAAAAGGTTGCACCAAGTTTGCTGGAGGACTAAGCTAAGTGACACAAGTGGGCAGCACAAACACCTGGCCCATCTAGGAGTGGCACTGCAGTGTCAGACAGGATGGCAGTTATAAAAACTAGGCCCCAAAGAGCACATAATGCAAAGAAGAAAAAGAGGTGCAACAAGGTAGCTGGATGACTAAGCTAAGCGACCCAAGTGGGTGGCACAAACACCTGGTCCATCTAGGAGTGGCATTGCAGTGTCAGACAGGATGGCAGTTTTAAAAACTAGCCCCCAAAGAGCACATAATGCAAAGAAGAAAAAGAGGTGCAATGAGGTCGCTGGATGACTAAGTTAAGCGACCCAAGTGGGCGGCACAAACACCTGGCCCATCTTGGAGTGGCAATGCAGTGTCAGACAGGATGATAGTTTTAAAAACTAGGCCCCAAAGAGCACATAATGCAAAGAAGAAAAAGAGGTGCAAGATGGAATTGTCCTTGGGCCCTCCCACACTTCCTTATGTTGTATAAACATGACATGCACACTTTAACAAACCAATCATTTCAGTGACAGGGTCTGCCACACGACTGTGGCTGAAATGATTGGTTTGTTTGGGCCCGACTAAAAAAGAAGCAATTAATCTATCCTTGCTCAAACTGGCTCTACAGTGGCAAGATGTCATCCTCATCCTCAGATTCCCCCCCCCCTTTTCAGTGTTTACACCTGTTGTCCAGATTTGTGAAGAAATAATTCCACACCAAAGAGGTTTTTTTTTTTGGTATTTTACCCAGGCATGACAATGGGCTTTTTTATCCCATGGCCAACAACTGTCTCCACTGGTGCCTACTTCAAACAAACCACATCACCAGTTGAATCCTCATCGTCAACTTTCTCTGCAGCACCAGCTACACCCATATCCTCCTCATCCTGGTGTACTTCTACAGTGACATCCTCAATTTCAATATTAACAACTGGACAGGCGGTGCTCCTCCCAGCACTTTCAGGGGGGGTGAAAATGGTGGTAGGAGCCTCCTCTTCCCATGCCAGCACCCCTGTATTTTCACAACACCCCTGTAATTTTACAGCATAAAAGACAGGGCCAGTTTACATTGATTTTCACTGCACCCTAGAATAATTACAGCATACAAGACAGGGCCAGTGTATATTGATTTTCGCTGCACCCTAGAATTATTACAGCATACAAAACAGGGCTAGTGTACATTGATTTTCACTGCACTCCTGAATTTTTACAGCATACAGGGCCAGTGCAATGTTTACTGAACAACACCCCTATATTTTACAGCATACAGAAGTGTGCTTTTCATTTTTAACAACTGTACCCCTGAATTTTTTCAACATATAGGGCCAGTGTAATGTTTATTGAACAGAAACACCCCTATATTTTACAGCATACAGGAGCAGTGTGCTTTTAATTTTTAACAACTGCACCCCTGAATTTGTATAGCATACAGGGCAAGTGTAATGTTATTATAACAGCAACACCCCTATATTTTACAGCATAAAGCAGTGTGCTTTTAATTTTTAACAGCTGCACCTGGGAATTTTTACAACATACATGGCCAGTGTAATGTTATTTGAACAGCAACACCCCTATATTTTACAGCATGCAGCAGTGCGCTTTTAATTTTTAACAACTCCACCCTTGAATTTTTTCAACATACAGGGCCAATGTAATGTTAATTGAACAGAAACACCCTTATATTTTACAGCATACAGCAACGTGCTTTTAATTTTTATAAATTGCACACCTGAAGTTTTACAACATACAGGGTCAGTGTAATGTTTATTGAACAACACCCCTATATTTTACAGCATACAGCAGTGTGCTTTTAATTTTTAAAAGCTCCACCCTTGAATTTTTTCAACATACAGGGCCAGTGTAATGTTTATTGAAGAGAAACACCCCTATCTTTTACAGCATACAGCAGTGTGCTTTTAATTTTTAACATCTCCACCCTTGAATTTTTTCAACATACATGGCCAGTGTAATGTTATGGGAACAGCAACACCCCTATATTTTACAGCATACAGCAGTACACTTTTAATGTTTAACAACTCCACCCTTGAATTTTTTCAACATACAAGGCCAATGTAATGTTTATTGAACAGAAACACCCCTATATTTTACAGCATACAGCAGTGTGCTTTTAATTTTTCATAACTGCACCACTGAATTTTTATAGTATACAGGGCCAGCAGCAGCCCAATATTTTACAGCATACAGGAGCAGTGTGCTTTTAATTCTTAACAACTGCACCCCTGCATTTTTATAGCATACATGGCCAGTAGCACCCCTATATTTTAAAGCATATGGGAGCAGTGTACTTTTAATTTTTAACAACTGCACCCCTGAATTTTTATAGCATACAGGGCCAGTGTAATGTTATTTGAACAGCAACACCCCTATATTTTACAGCATACAGCAGTGTCCTTTTAATTTTTAACAACTGCACCTCTGAATTTTTACAGCATACAGGGCCAGTGTAATGTTATTTTAACAGCAACACCCCTATATGTTACAGCATACAGCAGTGTGCTTTTTATTTTTAACAACTGCATCCCTGAATTTTTACAACATACAGGGCCAGTGTAATGTTCTTTGAATAGCAACACCTCTATATTTTACAGCATACAGCAATGTGCTTTTAATTTTTAACATCTGCACCCCTGAAGTTTTACAACATTCAGGGCCAATGTAATGTTATTTGAACAGCAACAACTTTATATTTTACAGCTTACAGCAGTGTGCTTTTAATTTTTAACAATTGCATCCCTGAATTTTTACAAAATACAAGGCCAGTGTAATGTTCTTTGAATAGCAACACCCCTATATTTTATAGCATACAGCAGTGTATGATGTTTGGGAGGTTCAGTTCTCAGGGAACCAAACTCATCTCTACTTCAAAGCATTTCCTGCTTCCTGTGCCATGCTCTTCACTGCTATGTGGTCGATACTGAGCATAATATATTCCCACTTTTGATACCTAAACACAGAGGTTAAAGTGAGTCGGAATGGGGTGGAATGGGGCAGAACTGCGTTGCGTCAGTTCCATTTGGACTTGGACTTGGCTCACCTAACCCAGGGAGATGTCGGGCGCCCACTGAAATTTTGTTGCCAGCAAGCGGCCAGCTCCTTCTCCTCAGCAGTAGCCAGGGGCAGGAGCTCACTCTTGAGCTCCAGCTTCTGGTTCAGGCAGTGTGCGGCTGTTCAGCACTATGGGAGAGACATCATGACATCTCTCCCCATAGTTCTGAGGAGCTGGCAGCAGTCTGGAGGCAGGAGCGGGGCTGGTAAGCATTGTGGGTTTTTTGTGAGTGTGTGTAAGTGGTGCCACTAGAGGGAGCACATCTACTGGGGGCACAGCTATAGGGGACACAACTACTGGGGCACATCTATTGGGGGCACATTTGCTGGGGGCACATCTTCTTAGGGCACAACTACTTGGGGCGCATCTACCGGAGGCACAACTATTAGGGGCACATCTACTGGGGGCACATCTACTGGAGGCACAACTACTGGGGGCACAACTACTGGGGGCATAACTACTGGGGACACAACTACAGGGAGCACAGCTACTGACTGGGGGCATAACTACTGGGCGCATTACTATTGGGTACAATACTACATGGGGGAATTACCACTAGGGGCATTACTACTGGGGGCACTACTAATGAGGGCATTGCATAGGGGGCACTTAGTAAGGGGCATCACTCCAGGGGACATAAGGGACACTACTACTAGGGCACTATATAAGGGGCACCAATACTATGGGCTCTACATAAGGGGCACTACAACTGTGGTCACAACCACTACAGTGAGCACTGCATAAGGTGCACTACTACTGAGGGCATTATATAATGGGCACCATTGCTGCAGGCATTATGTGTATTTGGGGTGCTACTATTGTGGGCTTTGTGTATAAGGGGCACTAGTGTGTGTCACAACATGAATATTGGGACACTACTATGTGGTATAATGAGAATAAGATTGTGCTACTGTGCGGCGTAATTTGAATTGGGGATACTATTGGGTGACCACGCCCCTTTCTTTTTGAGACCACACCCCTTTATTGCACAGGCGTGGGGAGGATAAGTTCCACCACCTCTCTAGGACCACTTTAAGCACTGGCTACACACAATAGTAAAGTCAGTGACCTATCTAAACAGAGCTATAATCCTGCATCAGCAATGTCCAATAAATAGAGACCTTCTATCTGGACTTTGAATCCTTTTTATACATTACCTCTACTCCATATCCCAGCAGCTACTGGTGGACCTTTCCTAGTCTACAGCTCACTAGCTGGTGTCTTGTGGTGTGTGGCTTGCTCATGTCTGCTAAAGCAGCTCTAGGGACCTGGAAGTACAGTATATTAGTTGATAAAGAAAATACATGTATACACAATAGTCTCAGCATCACCTTGCAACATTTAAGAATAGTAAAATGGATATAAATTGTCTCATGTACATTTGGACATAAATTTTGTTGAATTAATAACCACAAAATGTTCCTTTTCGCACTGTGCACTTGCAAAAACTTTTTAGCCTTGCTGACAGATATATATTTCCCATTTCTGATCCGTTGTGTGAAGGAGACTGGGATTGGAATGGGAAAGTTTGTACAGATAAGTACAGTATAGTATCTATTTAGAAGCAGATCACTTGTGGAAGCTCGACCACTTGTACAAGTTGTAAAAATTAGATGATGATGATGATGATGATGATGATGATGGGAGACCACATCTGATTGGCAGAATGAGTCTAAATCACTAACAATTTTGTTAATAGGTTGCTGCTGCAATAAATTTGCAGAATTACAGTAAAATGAGCAAACAGTTTGTATTTAAAAAGCCTGTACTGTATATGATAAACGTGACTGATGTTTTGTTATGATTTACTGTATGAATTACACTGTTCTGGCCATGGACTGTAATGTCTATGTCTTGTAACTTTGAGCATTTTTTACAATCACTTTGAAGCCACACCTAAAGTCATATTCTGTTAGCATTTGCTTCTGTTTTCATCCACACATACCAAGTTTGCAGCATCTTACATTAACATCCTGCTCTGCATGGGTAGTAAAATGTGTTTGGGTCTCTGAACGAATTGTAATTAGATGCAAATTGCATCCATTGCAGCACATGCCCCAAAATTCATACATATATGGTTATCACAATTTTGTATAAACTATGTTAACCTCTTCACAGCAGACAATTATTAGGATTTGACACAGATATAAGTTAAAACTAGTGATGAGCGGGTTCGGTTTCTCGGAAACCGAACCCCCCCGAACTTCAGCCTTTTTACACGGGTCCGAGGCAGGTTCGAACCTTCCCGCCTTGCTCGGCTAACCCGAGCGCGCCCGAACGTCATCATCCCGCTGTCGGATTCTCGCGAGGCTCGGATTCTATCGCGAGACTCGGATTCTATATAAGGAGCCGCGCGTCGCCGCCATTTTCACACGTGCATTGAGATTGATAGGGAGAGGACGTGGCTGGCGTCCTCTCCGTTTATAGAGAAGAGAGTAGAGAGTTAGAGACACTATTGGTATTTACTAATTTTGGGGAGCATATTAGGACTGGAGTACTACTACTTGCTGATAGTGTGACCATTGACCACCAGTTTAATTAATCCGTTCTCTGCCTGAAAAAAAACGATACACAGTGTGACACAGTCACATACCATATCTGTGCTCAGCCTCAGTGTGCTGCATCATCATATGTAATACTGTATATCTGACTGTGCTGAGTGCTCACTGCTCACACAGCTTAATTGTGGGGGAGACTGGGGAGCAGTTAGAGCAGGAGTACATAAATAAATAATATATTTTAAGTACAGTGCACACTTTTGCTGCCAGAGTGCCATACTGCCAGTGTGACTGACCAGTGACCACACTGACCACCAGTATATTGTGATTGTCTGCTTAGGACGGAGTATTACTTGCTGATAGTGTGACCAGTGACCAGTGACCACCACCAGTTTAATTAATCCGTTCTCTGCCTGAAAAAAAACGATACACAGTGTGACACAGTCACATACCATATCTGTGATCAGCCCAGTGTGCTGCATCATATGTAATACTGTATATCATTATCTGACTGTGCTGAGTGCTCACTGCTCACACAGCTTAATTGTGGGGGAGACTGGGGAGCAGTTATAGCAGGAGTACATATTTTAAGTACAGTGCACACTTTTGCTGCCAGAGTGCCACTGCCAGTGTGACTGACCACTGACCACCAGTATATTGTGATTGTCTGCTGACCACCAGTATATTGTGATTGTCTGCCTGAAAAAGTTAAACACTCGTCGTGTGGTGTTTTTATAAACGCATTCTGCAGACAGTGTCCAGCAGGTCCGTCATTACATAATATATATACCTGTCCGGCTGCAGTACTAGTGTGATATATATATATATATATTTTAATTTTATCTCATTATCATCCAGTCTATATTAGCAGCAGACACAGTACGGTAGTCCACGGCTGTAGCTACCTCTGTGTCGGCAGTCGCTGGTCCATCCATAATTGTATACCACCTACCCGTGGTTTTTTTTTCTATCTTCTTGATACTAGTAGCTTACTTTAGGAGTCTGCAGTGCTGACAGACAGTGTCCAGCAGGTCCGTCATTACATAATATATATATACCTGTCCGGCTGCAGTACTAGTGTGATATATATATATATTTTAATTTTATCTCATTATCATCCAGTCTATATTAGCAGCAGACACAGTACGGTAGTCCACGCCTGTAGCTACCTCTGTGTCGGCAGTCGCTGGTCCATCCATAATTGTATACCACCTACCCGTGGTTTTTTTTTTCTATCTTCTTGATACTAGTAGCTTACTTTAGGAGTCTGCAGTGCTGACAGACAGTGTCCAGCAGGTCCGTCATTACATAATATATATATACCTGTCCGGCTGCAGTACTAGTGTGATATATATATATATTTTATTTTTATCTCATTATCATCCAGTCTATATTAGCAGCAGACACAGTACGGTAGTCCACGGCTGTAGCTACCTCTGTGTCGGCAGTCGCTGGTCCATCCATAATTGTATACCACCTACCCGTGGTTTTTTTTTCTATCTTCTTGATACTAGTAGCTTACTTTAGGAGTCTGCAGTGCTGACAGACAGTGTCCAGCAGGTCCGTCATTACATAATATATATATACCTGTCCGGCTGCAGTACTAGTGTGATATATATATATATATATATATTTATTTTATTTTAATCTCATTATCATCCAGTCTATATTAGCAGCAGACACAGTACGGTAGTCCACGGCTGTAGCTACCTCTGTGTCGGCAGTCGCTCGTCCATCCATAAGTATACTAGTATCCATCCATCTCCATTGTTTACCTGAGGTGCCTTTTAGTTGTGCCTATTAAAATATGGAGAACAAAAATGTTGAGGTTCCAAAAATAGGGAAAGATCAAGATCGACTTCCACCTCGTGCTGAAGCTGCTGCCACTAGTCATGGCCGAGACGATGAAATGCCAGCAACGTCGTCTGCCAAGGCCGATGCACAATGTCATAGTACAGAGCATGTAAAATCCAAAACACCAAATATCAGTAAAAAAAGGACTCAAAAATCTAAAATAAAATTGTCTGAGGAGAAGCGTAAACTTGCCAATATGCCATTTACCACACGGAGTGGCAAGGAACGGCTGAGGCCCTGGCCTATGTTCATGGCTAGTGGTTCAGCTTCACATGAGGATGGAAGCACTCAGCCTCTCGCTAGAAAAAAGAAAAGACTCAAGCTGGCAAAAGCACAGCAAAGAACTGTGCGTTCTTCGAAATCCCAAATCCACAAGGAGAGTCCAATTGTGTCGGTTGCGATGCCTGACCTTCCCAACACTGGACGTGAAGAGCATGTGCCTTCCACCATTTGCACGCCCCCTGCAAGTGCTGGAAGGAGCACCCGCAGTCCAGTTCCTGATAGTCAGATTGAAGATGTCAGTGTTGAAGTACACCAGGATGAGGAGGATATGGGTGTTGCTGGCGCTGGGGAGGAAATTGACAAGGAGGATTCTGATGGTGAGGTGGTTTGTTTAAGTCAGGCACCCGGGGAGACACCTATTGTCCGTGGGAGGAATAGGGCCATTGACATGCCTGGTGAAAATACCAAAAAAATCAGCTCTTCGGTGTGGAAGTATTTCAACAGAAATGCGGACAACATTTGTCAAGCCGTGTGTTGCCTTTGTCAAGCTGTAATAAGTAGGGGTAAGGACGTTAACCACCTCGGAACATCCTCCCTTATACGTCACCTGCAGCGCATTCATAATAAGTCAGTGACAAGTTCAAAAACTTTGGGCGACAGCGGAAGCAGTCCACTGACCAGTAAATCCCTTCCTCTTGTAACAAAGCTCACGCAAACCACCCCACCAACTCCCTCAGTGTCAATTTCCTCCTTCCCCTGGAATGCCAATAGTCCTGCAGGCCATGTCACTGGCAATTCTGACGAGTCCTCTCCTGCCTGGGATTCCTCCGATGCATCCTTGCGTGTAACGCCTACTGCTGCTGGCGCTGCTGTTGTTGCTGCTGGGAGTCGATGGTCATCCCAGAGGGGAAGTCGTAAGACCACTTCTACTACTTCCACCAAGCAATTGACTGTACAACAGTCCTTTGCGAGGAAGATGAAATATCACAGCAGTCATCCTGCTGCAAAGCGGATAACTGAGGCCTTGGCATCCTGGGTGGTGATAAACGTGGTTCCGGTATCCATCATTACTGCAAAGCCAACTAGAGACTTGTTGGAGGTACTGTGTCCCCGGTACCAAATACCATCTAGGTTCCATTTCTCTAGGCAGGCGATACCGAAAATGTACACAGACCTCAGAAAAAGACTCACCAGTGTCCTAAAAAATGCAGCTGTACCCAATGTCCACTTAACCACGGACATGTGGACAAGTGGAGCAGGGCAGGGTCAGGACTATATGACTGTGACAGCCCACTGGGTAGATGTATGGACTCCCGCCGCAAGAACAGCAGCGGCGGCACCAGTGGCAGCATCTCGCAAACGCCAACTCTTTCCTAGGCAGGCTACGCTTTGTATCACCGGTTTCCAGAATACGCACACAGCTGAAAACCTCTTACGGCAACTGAGGAAGATCATCGCGGAATGGCTTACCCCAATTGGACTCTCCTGTGGATTTGTGGCATCGGACAACGCCAGCAATATTGTGTGTGCATTAAATATGGGCAAATTCCAGCACGTCCCATGTTTTGCACATACCTTGAATTTGGTGGTGCAGAATTATTTAAAAAACGAGAGGGGCGTGCAAGAGATGCTGTCGGTGGCCAGAAGAATTGCGGGACACTTTCGGCGTACAGGCACCACGTACAGAAGACTGGAGCACCACCAAAAACGCCTGAACCTGCCCTGCCATCATCTGAAGCAAGAAGTGGTAACGAGGTGGAATTCAACCCTCTATATGCTTCAGAGGTTGGAGGAGCAGCAAAAGGCCATTCAAGCCTATACAATTGAGCACGATATAGGAGGTGGAATGCACCTGTCTCAAGCGCAGTGGAGAATGATTTCAACGTTGTGCAAGGTTCTGCTGCCCTTTGAACTTGCCACACGTGAAGTCAGTTCAGACACTGCCAGCCTGAGTCAGGTCATTCCCCTCATCAGGCTTTTGCAGAAGAAGCTGGAGACATTGAAGGAGGAGCTAACACAGAGCGATTCCGCTAGGCATGTGGGACTTGTGGATGGAGCCCTTAATTCGCTTAACAAGGATTCACGGGTGGTCAATCTGTTGAAATCAGAGCACTACATTTTGGCCACCGTGCTCGATCCTAGATTTAAAACCTACCTTGGATCTCTCTTTCTGGCAGACACAAGTCTGCTGGGGTTCAAAGACCTGCTGGTGAGAAAATTGTCAAGTCAAGCGGAACGCGACCTGTCAACATCTCCTCCTTCACATTCTCCCGCAACTGGGGGTGCGAGGAAAAGGCTCAGAATTCCGAGCCCACCCGCTGGCGGTGATGCAGGGCAGTCTGGAGCGACTGCTGATGCTGACATCTGGTCCGGACTGAAGGACCTGCCAACGATTACGGACATGTCGTCTACTGGCACTGCATATGATTCTCTCCCCATTGAAAGAATGGTGGAGGATTATATGAGTGACCGCATCCAAGTAGGCACGTCAGACAGTCCGTACTTATACTGGCAGGAAAAAGAGGCAATTTGGAGGCCCTTGCACAAACTGGCTTTGTTCTACCTAAGTTGCCCTCCCACAAGTGTGTACTCCAAAAGAGTGTTTAGTGCCGCCGCTCACCTTGTCAGCAATCGGCGTACGAGGTTACTTCCAGAAAATGTGGAGAAGATGATGTTCATTAAAATGAATTATAATCAATTCCTCCGTGGAGACATTGACCAGCAGCAATTGCCTCCACAAAGTACACAGGGAGCTGAGATGGTGGATTCCAGTGGGGACGAATTGATAATCTGTGAGGAGGGGGATGTACACGGTGATATATCGGAGGATGATGATGAGGTGGACATCTTGCCTCTGTAGAGCCAGTTTGTGCAAGGAGAGATTAATTGCTTCTTTTTTGGTGGGGGTCCAAACCAACCCGTCATTTCAGTCACAGTCGTGTGGCAGACCCTGTCACTGAAATGATGGGTTGGATAAAGTGTGCATGTCCTGTTTATACAGCATAAGGGTGGGTGGGAGGGCCCAAGGACAATTCCATCTTGCACCTCATTTTTCTTTAATTTTTCTTTGCGTCATGTGCTGTTTGGGGAGTATTTTTTTGAAGGGCCATCCTGCGTGACACTTCAGTGCCACTCCTAGATGGGCCAGGTGTTTGTGTCGGCCACTAGGGTCGCTTAGCTTACTCACACAGCTACCTCATTGCGCCTCTTTTTTTCTTTGCGTCATGTGCTGTTTGGGGAGTGTTTTTTGGAAGGGCCATCCTGCGTGACACTGCAGTGCCACTCCGAGAAGGGCCAGGTGTTTGTGTCGGCCACTAGGGTCGCTTAGCTTACTCACACAGCTACCTCATTGCGCCTCTTTTTTTCTTTGCGTCATGTGCTGTTTTGGGAGTGTTTTTTGGAAGGGCCATCCTGCGTGACACTGCAGTGCCACTCCTAGATGGGCAAGGTATTTGTGTCGGCCACTAGGGTCGCTTAGCTTACTCACACAGCTACCTCATTGCGCCTCTTTTTTTCTTTGCGTCATGTGCTGTTTGGGGAGTGTTTTTTGGAAGAGCCATCCTGCGTGACACTGCAGTGACACTCCTAGATGGGCCAGGTGTTTGTGTCGGCCACTAGGGTCGCTTATCTTACTCACACAGCTACCTCATTGCGCCTCTTTTTTTCTTTGCGTCATGTGCTGTTTGGGGAGTGTTTTTTGGAAGGGCCATCCTGCGTGACACTGCAGTGCCACTCCTAGATGGGCCAGGTGTTTGTGTCGGCCACTAGGGTCGCTTAGCTTACTCACACAGCTACCTCATTGCGCCTCTTTTTTTCTTTGCATCATGTGCTGTTTGGGGAGTGTTTTTTGGAAGGGCCATCCTGCGTGACACTGCAGTGCCACTCCTAGATGGGCCAGGTGTTTGTGTCGGCCACTAGGGTCGCTTAGCTTACTCACACAGCTACCTCATTGCGCCTCTTTTTTTCTTTGCGTCATGTGCTGTTTGGGGAGTGTTTTTTGGAAGGGCCATCCTGCGTGACACTGCAGTGCCACTCCTAGATGGGCCAGGTGTTTGTGTCGGCCACTCGGGTCGCTTAGCTTACTCACACAGCTACCTCATTGCGCCTCTTTTTTTCTTTGCGTCATGTGCTGTTTGGGGAGTGTTTTTTGGAAGGGCCATCCTGCGTGACACTGCAGTGCCACTCCTAGATGGGCCAGGTGTTTGTGTCGGCCACTAGGGTCGCTTAGCTTACTCACACAGCTACCTCATTGCGCCTCTTTTTTTCTTTGCGTCATGTGCTGTTTGGGGAGTGTTTTTTGGAAGGGCCATCCTGCGTGACACTGCAGTGCCACTCCTAGATGGGCCAGGTGTTTGTGTCGGCCACTAGGGTCGCTTAGCTTACTCACACAGCTACCTCATTGCGCCTCTTTTTTTCTTTGCGTCATGTGCTGTTTGGGGAGTGTTTTTTGGAAGGGCCATCCTGCGTGACACTGCAGTGCCACTCCTAGATGGGTGAGGTGTTTGTGTCGGCCACTAGGGTCGCTTAGCTTACTCACACAGCTACCTCATTGCGCCTGTTTTTTCTTTGCGTCATATGCTGTTTGGGGAGTGTTTTTTGGAAGGGCCATCCTGCGTGATACTGCAGTGCCACTCCTAGATGGGCCAGGTGTTTGTGTCGGCCACTAGGGTCGCTTAGCTTACTCACACAGCTACCTCATTGCGCCTCTTTTTTTCTTTGCGTCATGTGCTGTTTGGGGAGTGTTTTTTGGAAGGGCCATCCTGCGTGACACTGCAGTGCCACTCCTAGATGGGCCAGGTGTTTGTGTCGGCCACTCGGGTCGCTTAGCTTACTCACACAGCTACCTCATTGCGCCTCTTTTTTTCTTTGCGTCATGTGCTGTTTGGGGAGTGTTTTTTGGAAGGGCCATCCTGCGTGACACTGCAGTGCCACTCCTAGATGGGCCAGGTGTTTGTGTCGGCCACTAGGGTCGCTTAGCTTACTCACACAGCTACCTCATTGCGCCTCTTTTTTTCTTTGCGTCATGTGCTGCTGTTTGGGGAGTGTTTTTTGGAAGGGCCATCCTGCGTGACACTGCAGTGCCACTCCTAGATGGGCCAGGTGTTTGTGTCGGCTACTTGGGTCGCTTAGCTTAGTCATCCAGCGACCTCAGTGCAAATTTTAGGACTAAAAATAATATTGTGAGGTGTGAGGTGTTCAGAATAGACTGAAAATGAGTGGAAATTATGGTTTTTGAGGTTAATTATACTTTGGGATCAAAATGACCCCCAAATTCTATGATTTAAGCTGTTTTTTAGGGTTTTTTGAAAAAAACACCCGAATCCAAAACACACCCGAATCCTACAAAAAAAATTCGGTGAGGTTTTGCCAAAACGCGGTCGAACCCAAAACACGGCCGCGGAACCGAACCCAAAACCAAAACACAAAACCCGAAAAATTTCAAGTGCACATCTCTAGTTAAAACTGTAGATAATTGTCATAATCCACCTTGAGGGGTCCAAATTTTTGGATCCAGATGTGCCATTGGCCAGAGTATTTGTGTTTTGGTTTGGGTCTGTATGTTTCTTTCCTAATATTGCCCTAATGTGTTTTGGTTTTGGTTTCTGGCCTGTTTTTTTCAAAGATGTATAAAAACAGCTAAAATCACATAATTTGGGGCGTTTTTGTTTCTACAGTATTAGTAATTCCAATTACATTTATTTTCAGTCAATTCAAGTAAATTCTGACCACCTTACAATATTGTTTTCATCCACTTTAGGCCAAACGGTTATACTGAGCGCGGTGGCTGACTAGGCTAAGCGATAGCAGTGGGTGGCACAAATACCTGGCATTTTAACTGTAAACATGGCACATCAGGGAAACAGAGTTGCACTGCAGTGACAGACAATTTAATAAACTATATGATCCCATAGAAAATAACAAAAGTATTTTTTCATTAATCAAGAACTAGCTCAAAAAGCAGAGGGAAGGACAGGGAAATGGAGGTAGAGTATAAATGAAAAGGCAGGTAGAATAATTTTCAATTAATTAATTGATTAAAATTAACATGTGAAGCACCACATAATTTCTTGTTAAAAATGTGTTGAAAATTAGTAATGCAAAGAACGTCCCCAATGCCCCTCAAAAATACAGCCTATTATGAAAAATAAAGTGGTACAAGATTGAATGGTCCTTGGGCCCTCCCATCCACTTATATGAAGGACATGCACAGTTTAACAAACCAAGTTCTACAGCGATAGGGACTGTCAATTTTGTGGCTGAAGTGCTTGGTTTGTTTGGCCCTCGCAAGCCAATTTTTTTGGGACCACTACCTATGATCACTAATGAGGAGGTTTATGATGAGGGTGCTAATTACAATAAATTATTATAATGTTGTAAAATACATTTCATGAATTCACCACATAACATGGAGGAGTTGCCAAGTTGGCTAACGTCCCTAACTTTGGCCTCACAAATGGAGCAGATGCCTTCACAAACAATGTCAGGATTTGGGTAAAAAATAATCCCACACCCAAGAGGTGGCTTTTTTGGTTTTATGCCCAGGCATCACAATGACTTTTTTTTAATCAAAGGCAAGAACTGCTGCCACTGCTGGCTGATTTACACAAACAATAACATCAACATTCTCTTCCTTTTCATCCTCAGTAGCATCAGATAGTACACAAATATCTCACTCATCCTGTTCCACTTTCAAAGTAACATCCTCAATTTCTATGTCATCATCATCATCATCACCATTTTTACTTGTACTGCTCATCGTCATATTTGCAGATGATGCAGAAATGGAGGAAGGAGGTGAAGGAGTACAGTTTGAGAAATGTCAGACTAACACAGTAACAGTGTGAAAGATTTTGATTTCAGGTGCCTTTTCCTAAAACTCTGTCCCATGCACCAAATTTACTATATGTTATCGTACTATCATAACTGTCAGCAGCCATGACACTAGTACTTGGTTGCTGCTCTTGATCTTCTATCGACTGATCAGGATCCATATTGATAAAAAAACAACTATTTCAAGTATTTATTTTCCCTTTTTTTTTTTTTTTACAAATGACAACTCACACTGCAGACTGACAATGCTTATATTATATGAACCCAGTGGGGTATCACCTGCAGAGTCCCAATACTTATATTATGTGAATGCAGTGGGGCTTGGCTTGCAGAGTCCCATTACTTATATTTATGTGAACAAATGCAGTGGAGTACAGCACTAACATGTTGTAAAAAAAAGAGAAAATTAGTGTTTTTGCAAAAGACAACTTACATTGCAGAGTTACAGTGCTTATATTTATGAACGCAGTGGGGGCACAGACTGGCCCTGAACACTCACAGTTAAAAAAAAAACTATTTAATGTTTATTTTTCTTTGCACACTGTTGCAAATCACTGCATTTATTATAGTAATGGTGGCAGCCATCAGTGTGTACCAATGAAGGATTAATGCAACACTACAGGCAGTGACAAAAAAATAACACCAGTGTGCACCAAGTGTTAATTGCTGCCCCTATATTAGGAGCTCTGGGCAACACTACCGGCAGTTAAAAATAAAAAGAACACCAGTGTGCACCAAAGGTTAATACTGTGAATGATTGAGCACCAATAATGGGTTAATCCATATGCCATTATAAAAAAATAAGGCTGCCCTTAGGAGGAATTTAGGAGGATCTCTGGACGGTCTGCAGTGCACCAGTTTTGCTTTAATGATACATCCTTGGTAGTCTAGACAATGTGCTCTCTGTTTGGCATCTTGTATGAAATTGCATCTGAATCACCACGGGAGGGACTTATATTGAAACGAAGATGATTTTTTGCCTCATTTTGGTATCTGAACAACGTGGCAAATCCAAAGTCAGCACTTGGATTACCTCGGATTCCAGAAAGTCGGCTGGCTTGGGTCACGAAGAACTGAGTCCACTCTCTAGTGCCAATGCCAATATTTTGGAAAGAAAAAGTGATCATGATCCCTTTAAAGATGGGGCACTAATGTTTGAAAGAGTTGAGTACCCTCTTTCAAACTAAGTGCCCTATAAAAGTTAATGCTTGGTGATCAATGTGATCTCCAGACATTTGTCGGGAATATGTGTGCAGTTTCGTAGATAGCAGAGCACTGTACACAGTAGCAATTATAATGTAGTCAATAACCAGTCCAGTAACTTAACCAGGCTTTGTGGTTTACTGTCTCAAGTGAATGTACAGCAGTACACATTGTTACACTGCTTGGATGAGAGATGGAGCTCAGCCTGTTGCAGAGCAGGGGTGTAGGCAGCTTACCAGTCTGTCTCCCTCATACTGACATAAACACATGTGTTGGCACTCTCACTTTCAAACAATGTGCTCCATTGGTAGTTATTGAAAATTACTTCAAGAATGCATAGAAAATAAAATTTTCCACATTTTCAAAAGTTTTTGAACAGCTGCAACAATTTTATTTCAGCAGAGTAATGTAATTTTTAACAGTAGTATCATCACTAAACCATATAGTCTACCTCTGCATTATCGCGTCCAGCATCAACAGTTGCACCTGCCTATGGTAGGCACCATGCTTCTATCTGAGCAGGGCCTATGAGGAAGTGGCTCTGTGAACACAGGCTGCTTGTAGTGACACACCTGCAACAATCCCACTACACATCCACTCCCTTAAGGCCACCTCCCAGCACTGCCAAGGAATGCCCATTGATTTGCCTCTCAGTCTCTGAATCCAGTGCCTTCTTAAGGCAACAGCACTTTTGTGTGAATGATCAGTTTAATGCATGCACCATAGGAGTATTCAGAAAAATTTGCGCATGTGCAGAAGCAAAGAAACGGCCAACTATGCAGACATCATCAGTGTACAATGGGGGTCATTCTGACCCGTTCGCATGCAGCGGTTCTTCACTGCAGTGCGAATGGGTCGGAACAGTGCATGCGCGGAGGGTGCAATGCAAACGCGTATCGTTTGCCGGACTAGAACAAAGAGGAAAGTGATCACTAGCGCGATCGCAAGAAGATTAACAGTGGGGAGGCGTTCTGTGGCATCTACTCACCGAGATCCAAATGCAGGTGTGTCCAGACATTTGGAGGGTGGATGTCTGGCGTCAATCCTGGGACCTTCATTGCTGGATCCGTCGTACAGGGTAAGTACTATAGGTCTGACCCTGGTCTTGTTTTGCAGGAAACTTTTTTAGCATAACGGCTGCACAAGCGATCGCAGCCCTGCTATACTAAAATACATGCAAGCGGCATTCTATCATCAACACCAGGGTGGACCTGTACAGATAGTTACTTCACACCCCGTATAGACCATAGTTGAAGAATCCTAGGTGGAAGTCATATATTGAAGTCTTTCATGAATAACTTATACTGAACATTGGCATATACACAGTGCTTTTTCCACATATCATCTACTGGAATTGAACCTACTATGGACCATTCATTGGGAAATTGATGGACTTTGACCCATATGGGTAATATATAGAGTCATCTTGTACATTTGCACCACTACGTGATCCCATCCAATTTTTTTCTATATGTGTATCTTTTGATGTGTGTGGTGACACATTAGGGTAGGATCTTGTGTTGGGCTGCATTGAGAGTGCGCAGAAAGATATCTTGAACCTCCATTTTTATATTCACTTTTTTCACCTAAGATATTAACCAGCTGCACTCAAGAAATGTTCACACATAGAGATGTTAGAAGTGAAAAGTTAGAGAACATTTTCCTAGATCATGAAGATTCCTCTCACTGTGTAGATGGAGATTTAGAAAGTATGATGGAAAAATTACAAAATGCTTTACTAAAAGAGGGAAACATTTTGTGGGAGCTGATCTCTTTGGAGTGATGTATTGCAGAGGAAATTATTCCCAGGGGTCTCAGAATAGATAAGTTTCCTTCATTTCAGAATAGGTCCTCACCATTCAAAACAGAATGGATGAGGATTCTGAACTCTTGTTCACTATCTCTCATAAGACTCATAGTATGAGAGAGAACAAAAGAATTAACAGAACTAGAAACTGAAATTGACTCCCTACAGACACTAGTAGAACACTTTAAAAATTTACCCGACTACAAAGAAATGGAACAAGATATTGTTGAGAAGGTGGGATGTAATGAGAGGGAACTGATGCAGAAAAAGAAGAAAAAATACATGCAAGATGTAACGGATTTTAAAGAGGGCAAGCAACATCTCATTACCAAGAAGGAGAAAAACTTCTTTGGATTTCAAAGAACCACAACCAGGACTATTGAGAATAGAGTCAGATTCGATGAAGAACATCCATCCAAGGAAAAAAGGGAATATTGAAGGATAAGGAGAGGATCGGAACATATGAGGATACATCCAAATCAATGGGAAGAACATAGTTCCGTCCAAAGAGACAGATATAGAGATGAAAGTAGAAATTCATGGAGAGTAAGAGCCCCAATCCTTCAGAGAAATAAGTATAGAGCTGGAAGAAGGAGATTGTGGAGGGAAAGATACCAACAAAGGAGGAAAGAAAACATTAGAAACCATGAAGAATATGAACCCAGGTGATTCTGGAATTTTGACAGGTGAAGAAATCTAAACAAGGTGCCCCATCGATCTGAGCACCGATAAAAAGATACTGCAGGGGAAGTTTATTTAGAGTAAAACCTACCCCAAAAAACAGAAGAGGGAAAAGGGGCAGGAATAGGAGAGGCAATAGAAAAAGACCATCTAAGAAAGTGAGAAAAAATAGAAAGAAAAAAAGATCAGGTGAAAATTTGAATGGAGCAACAATCTCCAATAACTGCAAATATATCTTCAGAAAAGGAGATCGAAGAAGGAAGAGAGGAACAGAAATATGTCAAGATCTTCAATCTGAGTAATTATCAAATCTCAGAAGTGGAGGAGAATGTCCTGGCAAGAGGACTCAAATTTGCCCCTTCATCGAAAATAGATAACTTTGAAGTATACGTGGACTTACATCGATTTGTAAGAAAACTTACCCTTAAGAAATTCTTTAAAGATCAACCAGTACAAGAGGAAGAGGAACGGAATATCTTTAAACCCAAATCCGTCTTTTATCCGCAACATAAGAAAGACTGCTTTGTAGAAACATTTGAAAAGGCTGTTAAAGAGGATCTGGGGCATGAAATTTCCTGGACCAATGGATCAAGAAATCTGAATAAAAAGGAGAGGGATGCACTGAAGAACCTAAAGGAGCAGATCTCTATCGTAAATAAACCCGCTGATAAGGGGGGAGGCATAGCCATTTTTAATTTGACTGACTATAACGAAGAGGTCACAAGACTGTTGGGGGATGAACATACATACAAGAAACTTAGAGGGAACCAGTCGGAACAAATAAAGAAGAAATAACTTTTTTGGACAAGTATAAACACCCGAATACCATCACAGAGAAGAAATACAAGTACATGTTAATTCAAAATCCATCTATACCTGTATTTTATATTTTACCCAAAATCCATAAAAGTTTGGAGAAACCATCCGGGAGACCGATTGTAGCTGGCACGGAATCTCTTATGAACAAATGGTTAATTGGTTTCAATACTGCACTCCCTTCACAATCTCTAGAGCTGCTAGATGTCTATACAGGAACCAATACCTGTTCCTAATACAATATACAGACAAAAAAAGGGAGTATAGACATCCTGCGCTAAGAAGTAAAACATTGTGGATATCTTGTTCAATCAGACTCTGTATACTCTCCACTGCTGTTAGTAATCTGATAAATGTTC
Source organism: Pseudophryne corroboree (assembly GCF_028390025.1). NCBI lineage: Eukaryota > Metazoa > Chordata > Amphibia > Anura > Myobatrachidae > Pseudophryne > Pseudophryne corroboree. Next base: position 238,700,188 of record NC_086452.1, read on the forward strand.
CGGTCACCTCATGAATCAAAGACCCTCGCCATAAACATATGTACTTCCCAAGGAATGTTTGAGTGAAAACTCTACTGACATATTGTTTCACTCTCGTATGCGTTAAAAGGTATCTTTATAGCAAATGTATCCCAAAATAGCTACTTCACTCCCCTTCAAGTAAAATAACTTACATTCTGATTCTTCCCCGTGTGCATATAAAGGTATTTTTTTCACTTCCACGATCCGTTAAAATAATTATTTAATACTCTCATAAAAGTCCACCAACATGTGGCACTTTTTTTAAACAGTTCATAGAAATATAAAACCATATGGTTTAAAACCGGGCCAGACGTCTTGAAGCAGGAGAAAGTAGAATCACTGACTCAGCATCCGCCTCTGCAGAAAGCGGGTACACGCGGCTGATGGAACTGCTGATTCGGCCTCTCCTCTCCACAGTCTGCTGTCGCCGGAGGTACGGGTATGATCAACGCGTTTCAGAGACGTCGCTCTCCTTTGTCAAGATAACCCGTACTTGCTGCTCCTTGGTATTTAACCCTTTCTAGATCAATCACTCACACGTGAACAATTAAACACTCTTGCATTTTCTGCCCGCCCCTACTTTTACTCCTCCTTATTAAACAGAATTAATAAAGGATCCATATATTGTCATTCTGAACTGAGATATTTAACAGGCTCCACAATGTAACAAAGTAAAACATATGTTTATACAAAATCATCAAAAAAAGGGAAAGAGCTAACTCTTCTTTATACAATATTGTAAAGAACATATTATATTGCTAAAACTCCTCTACCAATCATACAAGAGGGCTCATTACCACACAAGAAGACAAAAGCACAAAAAACCATAATCAGACAGATGTAAAGGTGCCATAATCCTATCAAAACAAATATTACAATGAACAGACATAGGATAATATATTAAGTTTAAATAAACCATTTTGTTTCTAAATCTGCATTTAAGCCCTGCTGGTGCAGTGTCCTCATCATATATATGGGTATTTGATTCATGAGGTGACCAGAACATTTATTGGATTATTAATAGCAGTGGAGAGTATACAGAGTCTGATTGAACAAGATATCCACATTGTTTTACCTCTTAGCGCAGGTTGTCTATACTCCCTTTTTTTGACTGAATCTCTTATGTCCAACTTATCACAGTTCATTGATCACAAACTACAACACTGAGTTATGAAGACATCATCATATTTGAAGGATTCTACTGACCTAATAAGAAAGTTGGAAACAATTGAATGGTATTCAGACTATTATTTAGTTACAGCGGATGTATCATCTTTATATACCATCATTAACCATACGGACAGTTTGGAATCAGTGTTATATTTTGTGTCGGAGGGTACCGGCTTGAGTACATTCCTGGATTTCCTCACTGAAGGAATAGAGCTGATTATAAAGAATAATTTCTTCTTCTATAATGAAACATATTATCTTCAACTATACGGCCATAGGGACTAGGTTCGCCCCAAGATATGCCAACTTGTTCATGTCCAAATGGGAACAGGAGACCATGGACGGTTTGGGTGGTGAAGGGGCGGACCTGGTCACCTGGGTTTGTTATATTGATGACATATTCTTCATATGGTAGGGTATGGATACATCACTGCTGCAATTCTGCCAATTATTGAACAACAACAACAAGAATATTGTCCTCACTTTTGACACCAGTAAAACATCAGTCAACTTTTTTGGTTTAGAAATATTTGTGGAAGAAGGAGTATTACACACACGGACCTACACAAAACCAAAAGATTGCAATTCATTCATTCCATCTAACAGTAATCATCATTCCAATTGGCTAACATCAGTACCCAATAGTCAGTTTCACCAAATTAGAAAGAACTGTTCGAAGTTGGAAGACTATCGAGCACAAGGCTTGAAACTTAAGAAGCAATTTGTAGTAAAGGGCTAAACAGCAGATAAAGTGGATATCCACCTTCAGAAATATGATAATAGTAAGAGAGAGGATCTTCTCACATTAAAGAAAAGAAATTACAAAAATTCTGAAAATCTGGGCATACCTTTTATTACTAAGTTCATTAGTAAACACAATAAAGTGGAATCCATCATCAAGAGACTTTGGGAATACTACTACGAGACCCAATATTGAAAGAAACCCTAAAGAAAAGATCACTACCATCATGACAAAGGGTTTTCACAGATGCGGTACCTGCAGTATGTGCAGAAATTGTAAAAGTCCAGTATCTAAGATCATTGAGTATACCTCCACTTCCACTGGAAAAAAACAGACGGATCAAACAATTCATCACGTGTATTAGCAACAATGTTGTATATTTGTTAACATGTTCATGCAAAAAACAATACATTAGAAGAACAACAAGAAAATTAAAGGACAGAATGGCCGAACATGTACGAACCATCAAGAAAGGAGTCACTGAGCTCTTCCTTTGACGGTAGTCTACTGGATCCACATATCACATCCTGGCTATCCTATGAAAACATCACTCTGAGAAGGACCAAGATAGTATACACCAATACTGATATGCATGAATCATTGCTGTATCTGGTACGCATATAAGCTTATGTGACATACTAAACTTGACCACACTGAGTAAAATTACTACGCTATATAGCGATTCCTTGTCTCCTGACTCTATATAGACTCCGACAGAAGATTGGACTCAAAAGACCAGGGGATCGACAGGCATTGTGTCAAGCCGTAATCCGGTACGCAATATTATTCTTGCGTGTGACAAAAAATTTTACTAAAGGATACTACACTATAGGCGCTCTGTTGTTTCTTCCTCTACTTACAAATGTTGTATATTTGTTAACATGTTCATGCAAAAAACAATACATTAGAAGAACAACAAGAAAATTAAAGGACAGAATGGCCGAACATGTACGAACCATCAAGAAAGGAGTCACTTCCCATGGAGTGTCAGCACACTTCAAGGATATACATCAATGCCAACTGACAGATCTCATCTCCTTCTGTGGAATCCATATTATAAAAGGAAATTGGAGGAAGAACAACATAGAGGAAGAACTAGCGAAAAAAGTGATGTGAAGCATTTTTGAGTTGGGCACTCTGCATCCTACAGGTTTAAATTTGGATTTTGAGACAAAATGGTTTTTGTAATGAACCATATCCCAAGTTTCAAACACACCTTCTGGTTATAAAACATAGTAATGGATAAGTAGTCACCAGTATGTGTAGCACAGGACTATACTATTTTCATACATTCTCTTTAGTATCAAGGACTAGACATTGCCAATTATTCACGCAGAACCCCTTTTTTAATTTTTCATTCATACTAATGAGTGAAACTAGTGTTGTTTCATATTCAATGTAGACCTCCTCCCTTAATTGGGCCAATGTACCATCATTTCTTACTAATACTGTTAAAAATATAATTGACAAAAATATAACCTACAGACAATATAAATATTATCCATGTTTAGGTAGCCCATATATGAAGGATTAATATTTCAAGAATTTTTACCTGCTGTATATTATCATGTAATGATTTTTAATTAAGGGATCTATATGTTCCCACTGTATGGAAAAGATGTATGTATTTCTTAAAGTTTGCAGTGTATGGAAAGGTTTATAGTATATGGACATATGGGAGATTGTATTCGGGATAGATATGGTATAATATAATTTAATTATTATAGAATACATGGTATGTATCCCCATCATTATCCTTTAAATTTGAGTATATACTCCTCATGCGTTCTAACCAATTTCACCTATGATATATTGTTGAGTAATCATTGAGTAATGTGTTGTAATATAATTTATTATCATGCATAGTATAAATTCCATTAACACCTTTTATATATAAGTATATTTCCACCATGCGTTCCAACTGGTGTGGAACACAGTGAGGTGGAGGTAGCAGTTCCCAGAAGTAGAATGCAGGGAACAGGATGACGTCAGCTGCCCCCATCTTGCGTTCCACATGGTGTGGAATGCATAAGAGCGGTGATGCTGTGTGACCCCCGGGACATGCACAACCACGTGGTGTCCAGTGGGGGCATGAGGCAATCCATGGTGATTGGAGCGCACACAGGAAGTCCCTCGGAAGTGCAGTGCGTTCCAAGGTAGTTGGAACGCATGCTGCCACCACACTGTATTTAAAGAGTTAAAAGTTTTAAATAATCCTATTTTAAAGTACATATATGTGAGGCATACACTAGAGGCCCACCATATTAGTACTATGTTTTTTTAGCATAGCTTAGCTAACTAGATCCCGCACAGGAAGGGGCGGGCATACATGTACCTTATAGTATAAAATGGAGTTGAAATGTTTCCTCACATGCACCTTGAAAAAGACTTACCTATAAGTTGAAACGTGTTGGTGGAGCATGTGAGAGCTAAAGGATTACTTCACTAGTGTCCAGCAAAACGATGAGACATCCCGGGTTTCCATCTTTTTTCTCACGGTTTTTGCTGTATCATTTGACACCTTGATCACTGGTTGTTGTTGAGATATGTAAATCAATATTTGTTTTTAAGAAAAACATTTTTTAATAATACATTATATATGAATCCTCATATATTCCTTTGTTTTTGTGCTTAATACCGAGCATAAAGTGAATCTATGGAATGAGTGGGGACGACACACCAACATATTGAAAGAAACCTTTATATGAAAGTACAACGTCTCCTGAAGTAAGCATTAATGTGAGCACTAAATATAAAGGAATTTCAGTATGAATGTATAGCAATACATGATTTTGAAGTATATGAAGTCATAAGGGTGAAAGAAACCTTTATAGGTTTGGTCCGGAGTGTTTGAAAGTAAGCACGCATGTACACGGCATTCTATCATCAACACCAGGGTGAACCTGTACAGATAGTTACTTCACACCCCGAATAGACCATAGTTGAAGAATCCTGGGTGGAAGTCGTATATTGAAGTCTATGATGAAGGACTTATACTGAACATTGGCATATACACAGTGATTTTTCCACATATCATCTACTGGAATTGAACCTACTACGGACCATTCCTCAGAAAGTTGATAGACTTTGATCCATACGGGTAATATATAGAGTAGAGATATGCAGTGGGCACTTTTCGTGTTTTGTGTTTTGGTTATGGTTCTAATTCCACTTTCGTGTTTTGGTTTCGGCTTGGTTTTGGCAAAACCACCCTTTCGTGCTTTGGTTTTGGTTTTGGATCTGGATGATTTAAAAAATAAAAACATAAAAACCGCTAAAATCAAAGAATTTGGGTGTAATTTTGCTCCTACGGTATTATTTACCTCAATAACAATCATTTTCACTCATTTCCAGTCTATTCTGAACACCTCACACCTCACAATATTGTTTTTAGGCTAAAAGGTTGCAACGAGGTTTCTGGATGACTAAGCTTAGCGACACAAGTGGACAACACAAACACCTGGCCCATCTAGGAGTGGCACTGCAGTGTCAGACAGGAGGGCAGATATGAAAAAAGGCCCCAAACAGCACATGATGCAAAGAAGAAAAATAATTGCAATGAGGTAGTTGTATGACTAAGCCAAGCGACACAAACAATTGGCCCATCTGGGCATGGCACTGCAGTGGCAGACAGGAGGGCAGATATAAAAAAAGGCCCAAAACAGCACATCATGCAAAGAAGAAAAAAATTAGCAATGAGGTAGTTGTGTGACTAAGCCAGCGACACAAACAATTGGCCCATCTAGGCGTGGCACTGCAGTGGCAGACAGGAGGGCAGATATAAAAAAAGGCCCCTAACAGCACATGACGCAAACATGAAAAAAGGTGCACCGAGGTTGCTGTATGACTAAGCTAAGTGACACAACCACCTGGCCCATCTAGTAGTGTCACGCAGTGGCTGAATGTCGAGAGTGGGCCGCAATTGTTCGGTCCACTGACAGCATCTCCAGCACGCTCCAGTCACTTTAAAAAAAAATCTGCAATTGGTGGGCTTATACAGCAGTACCCCTGTACTAATACAGCAGTACCCCTGGACTCATACGGCAGTGTCACTCAGGATGGCACTTTTCAAAAACTAGGCCCCAAATAGCACCTCATGCAAAGATGTCAAAGAGGTGCAATGAGGTAGCTGTATGACCAAGCCAAGCGACACAAACAATTCCAACTGGAATTATACGTCCAAATCACTGGAATTTAATTGCAAGATCACTGTAATTAATAATTATAAATCACTGACATTAATTGGCAAAATCACTGTAATTATACGTCCAAATCACTGGAATTAATTGGCAAGATCACTGTAATTAATAATTGTAAATCACTGACATTAATTGGCAAAATCACTGTAATTATTCGTCCAAATCACTGGAATTAAATGGTAAGATCCCTGTAATTAATAATTATAAATCACTCACATTGATTGGCAAAATCACTGTAATTATACGTCCAAATCATAGGAATTAAATGGCAAAATCTCGCTATCGCCTGCCTAGTGAAGTGGAATCTAGATGGGATTTGGTAGCGGGGAAACAATACCTCCATCAATTGTCTAAATACCACTGCACTAATGGCGGATACCGGGCGCATGTCTAACACCAACATAAGTGTCATAGGCCAGGGCCTCAGCCGTTCCTTGCCACTCCGTGTCGTAAATGGCATAGTGGCAAGTTTACGTTTTACCTCAGACCATTTCAATTTCTTTTTTTGGGGTCTTTTTACTGAACTTTGTCTTTTTGGATTTTACATGCCCTCTACTATCACATTGAGCATCGGCCTTGGCAGATGACATTTGATGGCATTTCATCATCTATGTCATGGCTAGTGGCAGCAACTTCAGCACTAGGAGGAAGTGGTTCTTCTTGATCTTTCCCTATTTTATCCTCAACATTTTTGTTCTCCATTATTTTTTGGGAGTTATATGAGACAATATGCGGCACAGGAATGACTGGAATGACTGATGAGACAGGACACTGCCACTGGTCTGATGCAGCACAACACAACAATACTGTAAGGGACTTGTGGTTGTTGTTATTATTATTATACAGCAGCAGTGGACTTATAGCAGCAGTGAATATCATCACTGGAATTACTGATGAGACAGGACACTACCACTGGTCTGATGCAGCACAACACAACAATACTGTAAGGGACTTGTTGTTGTTGTTATTATTATTATACTGCAGCAGTGGACATATAGCAACAGCGTATATCGTCACTGGACTTACTGATGAGGCAGGACACTACCACTGGTCTGATGCATAACAACAGGTTGTTGTTGTAATTATTATACTACAGCAGTGAACATATAGCAGCAGCGTATATCATCACTGGATTTACTGATGAGACAGGACACTACCACTGGTTTGATGCAGCACAACAGGTTGTTGTTATAATTATTATACTTCAGCAGTGAACATATAACAGCAGCGTATATCGTCACTGGAATTACTGATGAGACAGGACACTACCACTGGTCTGCACAACACAGCACCACTTTATACAGCTACACTGGATATATGGCAGCAGAGAACACCAACACTGTGACTGGCTTGACTGATGCAGCACAATACACTGCGTGACTACACTGGACTGGACTGAGCAGCACAACACTTGCCACCCCACTTTCCCGCCCCCACACAGACACTGAACACTGAGGACAAGTCCTCTCTATACACTCTCCGAGACTGGAGTGAAAATGGCCACGATGCGTGGCTCCTTATATGGAATCCAAATCCTGCGAGAATCCGACAGCGGGATGATGACGTTTTGCCGCGTTCGGATTTCCGAATCAGGCGGGAAAACCAGAGCCTGACTCGGAACCCGGCTCAGAGTGTGAAGTTTGGTAAAGTTCGGTTCTCTGAGAACCGAACCCGCTCATCTCTAATGTAGAGTCATCTTGTTCATTTGTGCCACTGCAGGATCCCATCTAATTCTTTTCTATATGTGTATCTTTTGATGTGCGTGGTGACACATTAGGGTAGGATCTTGTGTTGGGCTTCATTGAGAGTACGCAGGAAGATATCTTGAACCTCCATTTTTGTATGCTAAAATACACTCCCCCATAGGCGGCGTCAAGTTGATCGCACGAGCAGCAAAAAGTTGGTACGTGGCATGCAATCAACTCGGAATGACCCCCAGAGTTATCATCCACCTCTGAATCAGGCCCATAGTATCTCGAGTCTATATGCAGTTGTAACTTACCTTTGGGACTGTCCTCTGCTTATAATCTTATCTACAATACCCCCATCTGCTATAGTACAGAATGATATACCCACTTCTTTGTAAATATTTTTGGTTGAAAAAATGCTGGGAGCTTATCACATATTACAATAATGTATACATACATGTGTACACAGGGACCGCTAAATAATCATAATTATCTAATTTATTTAGACAATAAAAAATAGAATGACAATGCACAATTTAATAATAATAATAAGATATATCAATTAAAAAATTAAAAACCATATCAAATGGACATCTCTCATGGAAATAAACATTGCTGGTGTTAAAGGGTCCAGATTAGGCTATTTAGCCAATAATTACTGAGCAAGTCCAGAATCCTAGTGTATCGTTAATGTCACCAGCAAGTAGCTTTTAACTGTTAAAAGATGTACTGTAGCAGCCCAATGCCACATAAAGTTAAGTTCACCGCTGTTGGAAGTGTTTCCAAACTCCCATCTATTGCTGTTCAGCGGTGTCCCCGTCTCCCCTGCAGGCTTACCCAGTGTGCCCTGATGTGGAGCCTGATTTGCAGACTGGAGGATAGAGCTGGATGCCGGCAGCACGGAGCAAAGTGGTGACGGATAGATATAAGTTGATTTCCACAGAGAAAATGCAAGTTCCTTGCCGCGTTTCTCCGATATAGGTAGCGTAGCGGTTTCATCAGAAGGTATACTCAGTGCTCCCTGTGTGCACATGTATGTATACATTATTGTAATTTCTTGTTCAGTTTGAATAATTGCAGATTATTCATTGGGAGCAGCATTGTAGATCTTCCTTATCCAGGTTATTTAAAGTTGGTAATAAGTGCGCCTGATTGCCTCTTTCTAAGTAAAATTTGTGTGAGTTTTATAACTTATCACATATGTTGCACAAAAGTTATAATTTCTCAAAAATGCAATATATTCCAAATAATCAATCACTTTATCATAATGTAAGGTCCCTTCAGGATCAGGGCCGGTTCAGGGGCGCTCTGCACCCCGGGCAGGAAATGGGGCGTAGCCTATTACAGGGGGCGTGGTCAATTACGCCCCCTGTACATTAAAAGCGCCGCTTGAATGCTGAGCGGTGCGCGATGACGTCATCGCGCACCGCACAGCAAAAGGTCCTCTCCACGAAGGGAAACTAGACGCTATGCGTCTAGTTCCCTTCGTAGAGAGGACCTTTGCTGTGCGGTGCGCGATGATGTCATCGCGCACCGCTCAGCAAAGTTACTCTCCAGGAAGGGAAACTAGACGCATAGCGTCTAGTTCCCTTCAGGAGGCGGACGGGGACGGGGATGGGGACGGTAGCGGGCAGCGGAGGCGGACGGGGACACAGCGGGCAGCAGTGGCGGATCTTGCCACGGTGCGGCGCCCTCCGGATGGCGCCAGCGCCCTCCGGAAGGCGGCGCCCCGGGCAAAAGTCCTGCTTGCCCGTGGCAAGATCCGCCACTGTTCAGGATGTAAAGTCAGGAAGACTTTTTACATTACATTTCATATATAATTTGGACATGCTTCTGCAAAGCTAGATACAGTATGTGTCACCTTCCCTTTCACTGAAATATTATTAAAATTGTGTTACATGTAGTATTTCTAGGACTGGCAAATTAAGAAATATAATTAAAAAAAGGAGCCTTCTGCAGGCTGGTGGTGAGACTGATATCTGATATGTTTATACATATCCTACAGGGTTTGTCTTTGTTTTTCTTCACAAGGCTGTAAAAGCAACATAAACATACGCAATGTAGAGAGTAAAAATAGATAGCTGCCTCCGTTGGATACATAAATTCCATGAATCAAATCTAGGTCACTCTGAGCTCATGAGCCCCAATGATCCTGTGTCTCGGTTACTATTATTGTCTTGTCACTGTATTTGTTGCAGTTATTCCCATTGTTCTAACACTTGTGTCCATTGTAAAGGGCCGTATTCACGATCCAATTTGGGGAGAGATGTGTGCTGAGCGAACCGCTCAGCACACATCTTTCCCCTGCTCAGCACAGCGCGATGTGTGCTGACTGTGCAGGGGGAGACGGGGGGGGACGCTCATTTCACCCAGCGGGTGAAATGTGCGACCTGCTAGATTGAGCCTGCATGCAGGCCAATCTAGCACCAGCGATAGCGATGCGCCGGACTGCGCATCGCTATCGCTGTGGGGAGTACACACGGAGAGATCATGCTTAAAATCTAAGCAATCTAGTCAGATTGCTTAGAGTTTAAGCAGCGATCGCTCCGTGAGTACCCCCCTTAAGAATAGTTTGTGTATTGTCCTGGAGCTATTTCTACTACCTATTTTATTCTGAAACATTGAAAGGTTAATACACTGATAGATGTCATTACAGTATGACAGGATGTGACTGGTAGAACTATATTCTTCTAACCCAGTCCTGACCAACCCGTGGCTGTCTAGCTGTTGTGAAATTACACATCCCAGCATGCCCTGCCAGAGTTTTAGCATTCACTAATAGCCAAACTGTGGCAGAGCATACTAGGACTTGTACAGTAGCTTCACAGCTGCTGGATAGCCTCAGGTTAGGCAGTACTAACCTATCATTTAAATGTAAATTTGCACTATGTCATAGCAACCAATTATTAATTTACTGTCATTAAGACATTATAACGCAAATAAATTATTGGTTGCTAGAGATATAGTAATGAAAATCAATGGTAGCGAATATACTCCTTTATAGAAATAAAAATCAAAGTACAATATTGTGATTTGCAATGTAAAGGGCACTAGATGGCAGCATTTTATCACAAAGCTGAAAGAGCAGGCCAAATAAACAAAGCTTTATGCTTATCTGTGTCCTATAATAAGACAAATATACTCAAGTCTTCCACATTTTAAACAGTGTATATATTTATTTACATTTACATGTAAAAAATATATTTTTGTCTATCCAGAAGCTTGAATAATATAATAGGTGTCAAAACTTTTTGTTACTAAGATACCAGTAGTCAAACACAAGTGTTGTTAAAATGTGTACTGCAATTATTGTTGTCATATTTTTCTGTATCTATAGACATTGTGGCAGTGTTAGTGAAAACATGACCTTGGTTATTGCTAAATGCATAATTAAAGTAAAAATTATATTGTTTAAGAAAGGGTTACCGTATTTTTCGGACCATAAGACGTACCTGACCATAAGACGCACCTAGTTTTTAGAGTAGGAAAACTGGAAAAAAAAATATTCTGAACCAAATAGTGTAATAAAATATTTAATATTTAATAAACTATAACAGAATAGCCCTGCCTCCCTAGTTTTCACCGACCTCTAAGAGATATTTCCAGTTCTATGTGATTTCTCAGACTCCTACAAGGATTCTGTACAGTGCAGCCTTCTGTCAGAGCACAGCCTTCTGTCAGAGCCAGCATACACAGACACACAGACACACACACACACACACACACACACACACACACACACACACACACACATCCATAGCCAGATTAAGAGGGGGATGCAGGGCATACTGTACCCCGGGCCCCCTTTGTCAGGGCCCCCCGGCCAAAGCACACTGATATCACTAGCTTTCCCTCTTAATGTGAGAGCCAGAATGCGAGCAGGACAGTATGCAGTGCAGGCAGAGACACAGGAATATTATGTTTTATGAGCTACCAACTGAGCTTTCTGACCAGAATAGAGACAGGAGGGTGGAGAGAGCTGTGACACAGGGATCCTAGCTTCTCCTCCTCCCTGCCTGGGTGTCTGAGTACTGTGTAAACTTTTATTCAACTAAACCATTTGGGTCTAGAGATAGAGACACACACACAGAAAGTGCTCCTGGGTCCTGTCCCAGTGTGTAAGTAATACAGAGGCTGATGCTATTCTTGCATGTGACAAGATACATTTTATTTTTCTATGTGTATTTTAAGGTTGTTTAAGTTGTCTTTGTTCCGCTACAAAAACATTTGATAAAATAGTTGTCTTTCAATTAGGTGGAGCTACTGTATTAACAGTACCCAGGTATTATTAAACTATTGCTTTAAAACTAATATACACCATTGGTTTAAATGTAATATACACAATCTATACCTCCTACCATGACCCATTCCAGGAGGAACAAAATGCTTTCTACCTGGACTTCCTTCTTAATTTATGATTGCAAAAACCTGCGTTGAAATACCTTTCTTATCAATTAAATAGTTAAACACAGGTTACATCAATCATATATTAAGTGGGAAGTCCAGGCAGAGAGCATTTTGTCCCTCCTGGAATGGGACATGTTGAGAGGTATGCACAATCTAATATACATCCCCTACCTTCCACCGGGGCCCCTCTGTCTTAAGTGCCCCGGGCACCCCCAAGGCTTAATCCGGCCCTGCACACATCAGAGCCAGCATACACATAGACACACACACACACACATCAGAGCCAGCATACACACACACACACACACACACACACACACACACACACACACACACATATAGACAGTACCAGTGGTTCCCCGCATCCAGGCTCTCAGCTAACGCTGCCCGCTGTGCACTCCTGAGGAGGGAGGAGGTGGGGGGGAGCGGGGGAGTCACATGATGCCCGCTCTGCTGCTGGGTTCTGAGATGCGGGCGCTCTGCTGATGACGGCGCAGCAGCAGCATCCAGGACCCGCCGCTACCCGCCGGCGCTACCCGCTACCTGCATCCTCCATCTGTGCTGGCTCTTGTTCGCTCCATAAGACGCACATACTTTTTCCCCAACATTTTTGGGGAGAAAAAGTGCGTCTTATGGTCCGAAAAATATGGTATGTATTATTCACAAGGTAGATCACGGGGCTATTGCGTATATCCATGCTATGCCATTACCTAGCAATAATTGGGAGTGATCATTAGAATCTATTTTATTTTTATTTATCAAGTTTTCTTTTACATAGGTTTCATGTTATGTTGCACTTCACAGAGAATATTCACATCAGTCCCTGTACCAGGGAAGCTTACAGTCTATATTCCCTAGAACATTAATAAACACACACATATTAGACTTAGGCCAGTATCCTACAGATGCAGCCATGCTTTTTGTGGCTACATCTGCTGGCTATGTGCACTCCCGGAGCAGCTGGGGGCACCCTGCAACTAGCCACATTGAGCTGCATCTTTTGCTGTCCAATTCATGTCTAAAGCGTGAATGAGCAAATGCGGTCATTGCAAACAAGGCACAGATGTACCTAGATGTAGCCACAAAGAGATTGGCTACATCTGTATTATCCACAAAAAACGCTGAACTTTATCGCGGGTCAACTTGCTATGCCTATCATGTGAAATCAGCTTTATTCGGGTATGTGCGCTGCTATTTTGCAACCCATACTATTGCAAAGTGCAAAAACAGGAGTCGTGTGATAAGTCTAGCTGGCAAAACCAGTGAAGAATGCAGAGGAAAATGTTGAGATCTGCCTGTACCCCCCAAAAATCGAAAATAATATAGAATAACAGTAAAGAAGTGTATTAGTGGCCATAATACAAGTATTTTGGGTAGTTAAATTGGGTCAAATGGCTGTTATATGTTTTTTTTTTTTTAAGTAAAAAGGATAAAAAGCCAGCATTTTTCAGCAAAATAAGTGGTCAAATTAAATTGGGGGTATATAAAGATGGGTAAAGTATATATTTGGGTCATTGTAAGTGACTTCTAAAAAAAACCACCCAATTACTCCCACCTACAAGTCTATAATTACTTGTCCCACTCATAAAGCACCCCAATATACCTGTCCCATATTTTTGTTCCCCAATTTCCATCACTTTGCACTTTTTTACCTAAAAAATTACATGTCATTAGCTAATTCAAAATAATGAAAATCATTGAAGGGCCTAAGTAGTCATTTATGGGTGTGTTCCAGGGGTTCTGAACCAAATCCCCACATTTTTACATTAAAATGTGGATTTTCTCCAACTCTTCATTTGCTCAGATGTGGTGAAGACCAATTCATAATAAAACCTATGGAGAATTATTATGGGTCCATTTTCACGGATAATAGGATACCCTCCTTAATTTCTATAAGAAGCAAAGTCACCTGGTTCTGGTATGAATGGTCCAACATATTAAGGTCGACTTTCATTATGTCGACCACTATTGGTCGACATAGACATGGTCGACGTGGACTAATAGTTGACACATGAAAATGGTTGACAAGGGCAGGTCGACACATGAAAAGATAGACATGGATATTTTAACTGTTTTTGGTGTAATTTTTTCCGTAACATGACCAAGAACCCCAATTAGTGTACCACGTGCCCTTGCATGGCGAGTGAAGGTACCTGGCTCTGCTACCGCAGTGCTCGGCACAGGTTACCGTTCCCAATCCATAAACAAATACAATTCGATAAAATACTGTGCGCCAATAATTGCTGCCCTCTGGTCTCTAAATGGAAAGAAAAGTGTCACCTAACACTTTACGGGTCGATACAGTCAAAGAATCACCATGATAGGTCTACCATTTTAAAATTGTAGACCTGACCTATCATTTAGGTACAAGACTCATTTAAAGAATCTACCTAATCCCATATGAATGTTTTATACATAATACACTATGTATGTTTTATTTTATTTTTCATGAGCGCCTGTGGACTCAAATACTATTCCCAATCATAGATTATGGGGATGGTAAAGTATGAAAATGTAAAAAAATAATAATATTTTTTTGAAAGCCATGTCGACCTTTCCATGTGTCGACCATTTCCATGTGTTGACCATTTGTCCATGTCAACCATGTCAATGTTGACCAATAGTGGTTGACCTAATGACTGTCGAACTTAACATGGTCGACCTTCCAAACGGATACCAATTCACTTACAGTACCAGCATATATTTGAAATGGAGAGGAAACCGAAGTACTGTACCTAGAACAAGCCTAGCCAACCTGTGGCTCTTCAGCTGTTGTAAAACTACAAGTCCCAGCATGCTTTGCAGTAGTTTTGCTATTAGGGAATACTAAAACTATAACAGAGCATGTTGGGATATGTACTTTCACAATGGCTGGAGAGCCACATGTTGGCCAGACCTGACCTGGTAAAAACCACACAGACACGGAGAAAATCTAAAGTCTACGATGAGAGAAACCTGCTTGGAATCAAACCCATGGTCACAATGCTATGAGCAGGGGCTGACTTACAACTCTTGGCCAAAGGGGGAAAGTCCATTCAAGTGGCAGAAGATTTGCTGCTATAAAGGGTGTGGTCAAGACACAGAGGAGGCGTTCCTAGCACTAGACAAAGTTCAATTCCTTTAATCTCCATTCTTCGTGAGAATACATCATACACCTACAGTATTTTTGGTGGAGTGTCCAATTAAAAGCAGAGTGAAGAAATATGCACATGTTTACTGTACAGTACAGTGCTTGCACTTATCACTGCCAAAAAACTGAATGACCCTGACACTTAGAACAGATAGGTATGCATATATATTAGAGCAGCAAACATACATATATACAGTATTAGGGAAACATACACACAAATACAACAATAAACACAAATACAAGATTCAAGCACACTATTAAATACACACAGAATTCAAGCAATTTACGCCATCATTTTAAAAAAAAATTGCTTATGGTTAGAATTTAAAAAAGTAAATAAAACAAAAATGCTGATTATTCACATATGGCTAACATTGCAGTGACAGTGATTGCACTTGGAGAACTGCTAGGCCACATGTGACATGCATGCACATGCAAACAATTAACATTAATCTATAATACTGTAGCTTCCAAACTGAATTCTGATGGGTTGGGTTCCACAGATCAGCATACAGAGACTAGCAAAAGTTGCAGCATACCAGGGCAGCATTGCTGTAACTAGAGAGGTGATGGTCATGTGCCACTGCATAGGGCACTGTAAGTCAGAGGACACTGTGGTGCAACACCTGTCAGTTTACTGTTTTTTTTTTTACTCAATCTCACTTGCAACTTCCTCCTCTTTAATCCCTGGCATCACCTGGTTGTCCCCATCTCCCCCTCATGTCTCTAAGCACCTTCAGTCACACACGCCTTAATTTAGGGCATACATTTCAAAATACTCTCATACTTCCCATACAGAAGAAAATAACTACATGAGTAAGTGGTTTGACTGCAATACAGAAGGTCACTGGTTTGAATCCTAGATATTTTTTGAAAAATGTGACAGTATTTTGAAATATGTGCTTTAAATAAAGCAGAATGTAACTAAGTGATATAAACCATGGTATAAGATGATTAGTATCCAAATCCAGCTTCTTGGGAGTGTTCCATAAATGTGTGTGTGTGTGTGTGTGTGTGTGTGTATATATATATATATATATATATATATATATATACTTATGAACAAAACAGTTATCAGGTGCTAGTGAACAGCGTATGCTTAAGAAGACTAATTGTTCCAACAACAGAATTAGATTAACAAATTTTCTTTCTGAGTGCAAAATGTAAAGTGCCTAGGACAATTCACCGGTAAGGGATGGCCAGCTCCTTGTTTGTCAAGCGCACACACTTCTTCTCAAATCAATAAAAAATGATTACCCCTGAGGAAGTCTGGAGGTGAGGACACTTGCTCCACCTGGACAAAACGCGTTGGTAGCTGTGGCTGGATACCAACGCTCAGATGAGCAAATACCCTTTTAAACTGATGTACGGGCAACTACTTATGATATTGCTCTACTCTTTTACATTATGTGTGCCATTTTATTTTTTTATGTCTTTTGAATATTCATTAAATTTGTGAAAGAATCCCTGATGGTGTCAGTGGTGTTATGTGGACTTCAAGGAAAGGAGTGTGAAATAAACATTATCTTTTGATCATTTGGTACAGGTCCACTTATACTTTCACACACTCACTTGTGGTGATTACACTATGTTTGTTTGCAGTAGGAGGCACTCTTGTTTATTTTTTTACAGATAGATATATATATATATATATATATATATAGAATCACATGCCAAACACTCGGGGTGAGGTTTAAGACAGAACCAGCACTCTGCGTAGTTTTCAAGACAGATTTTACTCCAAACTGTACTTCAATCATGAAATAGTCACATCGACATCAGCATAAAACGACAAAGGCATATACTCATCGCATCAAGATGATAATGTAACACTGGAAAACTCCCTAACAGCCGTTTTCGGTGAACAACCTTCCTCAGGGGAATAACCAGGCAAAGGGTCTAGCTGCCATGTGAAAAAGTGCTTGCGTGCTTGCATGACACGCAAGCACTTTTTCACATGGCAGCTAGACCCTTTGCCTGGTTATTCCCCTGAGGAAGGTTGTTCACCGAAAACGGCTGTTAGGGAGTTTTCCAGTGTTACATTATCATCTTGATGCGATGAGTATATGCCTTTGTCGTTTTATGCTGATGTCGATGTGACTATTTCATGATTGAAGTACAGTTTGGAGTAAAATCTGTCTTGAAAACTACGCAGAGTGCTGGTTCTGTCTTAAACCTCACCCCGAGTGTTTGGCATGTGATTCTATTATTCAGCATTTAACCGGACACCTGCTTTTTACCAATGGAGAGTGTCAGTGCGGCTTCCCGGGACTTTGTTCTGTGATTTTGCTATATATATATATATATATATACACATATATAAACAATCCAAGATGGGGCACTCTCAGGAAAAGGTCACATTTAGTAATGTCTACTTGGTAGAAACTTGCAAGGGACAAACTGAAGAAAGACATTTTGAAAAACAAAAAGAACTCCAAGACAAGATCTGTGAAGACACCCAGTCAATATGAGGATTGTGGACCTTGAGCCAGGAAAATCCAAGGACCAAATCATGAGGCATCTCCGGAACCACTAAGAACTCCAGACGTTCATGATGTAATGCTCTCACCTGAAGATTGAGCAGTTCAGTGCGATAGGACACAGTTCCATTGACAATTTATGTTCCGTTGATGGCAGTCAATGTGATCGGTCGGTCAATGGACTTCAATCTAAGACCCATCGTCTCCACAAGGCTAGCAGAAATAAAGATCCCAGCCGCTCCGGAATCCAACAGTGCAGAAAGAGATTTAGTCACGGACCCAGACGATAACTGTACAGGGAGCAAACAGTCAGAACCTGGAAAAGATTTAGTCACAAATACTAACTTGACTCCTCTGGAACAAGCTAGGATTGTCCATTTCCCAGACGAAGTTTGTAGGACTTAAGGAAATGATCCGCTGCTCCACAATAAAGACAAAGTCTGCCTTCGCGATGGTGCTGACGTTCTTCCGGGGACAAGTGGGAGCGATTGACTTGCATTGGTTCATCCTGACATGGAGCTGAAACCTGCCTAGGAAGAGAAGATCGAACCCATGTACAGTCTGCTCGACTTTGCTCATTTCAACGTTCCCGTAAGCATAAGTCCACTTTGACACAGAGTGAAAATAACTCCTCTAACTGATTGGATAAATCTCTTGTAACCAATTCATCTTGAGATGATCTGAAAGGCCATTCCAAAAAGCCACCCTGAGGGCCTCATTATTCCAATGTAACTCCGAAGCAATAGCTTGGAACTGGATGACATATTGCCCAACAGAGCGAGAACCCTAACGAATACGAAGAAGATCCAAAGAAGCTGCAGTAGTCCAGCATGGTTCATCAAAGATCCTTCAGAAGTATTCAATAAACTCCAAATAATTAGAAAAAAGTGGGTCTGATCGCTCCTACAATGGAGATACCCAATCCAAAGCAGATCCTTTAAGCAAGGAGATAATGTATGCCACCTTTGACCAATCTTTATGAAATTTATGAGAGAGCAGTTCAAAATGAACCTCGCATTGGTTCAAGAACCCTCAGCAATATTTAGGATCTCCGTTGTACCGAGACAGGGTGGGCAGCTGTAACCGTGACCTAAACGATTACTGAGGCAGAGTGGTACGGGGAGTCGTAACTGGAGCTGAAGCAGGAGGAGCGGCTGGTTCCAGGGTTGCTTGAATTTCATCCAGACGGTCCAACAGTTCATAAAGAAACTGCAGCACTTGACCATGAGTTGCGTTCTGAGACTGGACTCGAGAAGCCAAATTTTGACTTGCACTCACCTCCACGTTCCGATCCTCCGAGCCCATTAGGCCTGAGTATACTGTCACAGGGATTGTAGTTTGGGTACTCGGTGATGCTTCCAGTGGTCAGGAAGTAGAACTGGGGCAGTGTCAGAATAGAGAAGGACAGATGTAGGACTTCCTCATACAGCTTCTCTGGTAGAACGGTGGACAGGATTCCCAGTTGTGGCTGTGGTCTAGTAGAGTTTGTAGGCTAGGAAGAGAACTGTTATGGAATTAGTAACTATAGATCTGGGCTACAACCAGATATATTGGGGTCGCTGCAATGGATCCGGGCTGGTACCGGATATGACTGGATATGCAACTATAGGATCTGGGCTGGTACTGGAATATTACTGGATTCATAACAATATTTCCGGCTGGTACCGATAACTGTATTTGCAACAATATCTCCGGGCTGGTACCGGAATAACTGGATTCACAACAATATCTCCAGGCTGGTTCCAGAATAACTGGATACACTACACAGGAACTGGGCTGGTACCGGAATAACGGGTTTTGCAACAATGTTTCTGGGCTGGTATTGGATAACTGGATTTGCAACAATATCACTGGGATGGTACTGGAATAACTGAGTTAGCACAGGTACTGGAACAAAGCGTTCAGCTGGTTATGGTAATGAGTCAGAGATCCAGACTGGTACTGGTACTGCCGCAATCATTTAAGCTGGTCCAGTTAGCGAGACAGTGTTCCAATCTGATAATAGTACTGTGACAATGGTTAAAGCTGGTTCTGGTAGTGTAACAGCAGAATCTGCAGTGTGACACTGACTAGAGAGTCAATGGGAGCCTGGGGAATAACGCTAGCAAGCAATGATACTCAGGCACCAGACTACTGTCCTGCATCTCACTTTAAACCTCCCGCCCTGCTGCCATTGGTCACTGGGCTCATGTGATACTCCCCAAGGAAAAATCCTCCTTCCAACGCATTTCGACACGTCTTGTGTCTTTCTCGAGGCTTGAGAAAGACACAAGATGTGTCGAAACACGTTGGAAGGAGGATTTTTCCTTGGGGAGATATTTGGGACTTCACCTTTGGATTCGAACTGTGGGTTCCAGGGACGCCTGTCTTTACCCTTGCTGTTTTGTCTGCTTTTCATGGTAGACCACTTCTATTGGTTAGATACCATCTATATCCCCTAAGTTCATGTGTTTTTTAATGTATTGGAATAAAATGGTTTTGCACTATTGGAGGTTTATTTCTCTTTTTCCGGTCACACCATGCTGATGAGGAGATCCTGATAAGGAGGAATCCCAACTGGTCCTACTTCAGCTCTTATAAAAAGCGTGATTGTCTACTTATATATGGTAGACCTATCCTTTTGGTACGGGAGATTTGATAGATATTAATCAGTTGCTGGTTTAATGTTTTAAGTTACGTCCATGTCTAAAGGCCATCATAGGTGGATGCTCAAAAGTGTCTCTGAATTTAGGTTCAGACTTGAGTAACAGCCAGTTCCTCCTGATGGACTTCTTAATATGCATTGCGTTCTCATCAAATTGTGTGACAAATATCATACAGTTATCTTTTTACAGGTTTGATCTGAGGTGAGCCTCGAGCATGCCTTAATCAGGCAATCATCAAAAGTGTTCCTTTGTACCCCCTCTCAA
This sequence comes from Pseudophryne corroboree, assembly GCF_028390025.1. Lineage (NCBI taxonomy): Eukaryota > Metazoa > Chordata > Amphibia > Anura > Myobatrachidae > Pseudophryne > Pseudophryne corroboree. The sequence goes on from NC_086452.1 coordinate 238,720,934, forward strand.
TAAAGTGAGCTTTCATCTCCAGAATCTGTTCCTCAGTCGTGTTGGGATTCGTGTTGTTTCTCATAACATGCATAAATTACGATATAGATAGGCTAGTTTTAAGAGACAGCGGATGGTTACTTGACGCATGCAATGTTGTTTAATGATCTGTATCTTTCCTGTATATGATAGTTCCTAATATATTACAGTCATGAAAAATTGTCATATCCAAGAAGGTAATAGAACCACGGCTAGAAAGGCCTGTGTACCATACAGTGGAATCCAACCCATTAAGCTGTTCCAACATCAAGTTAAATTCAATCTCAGTGCCATCCCACAGCATAAAAATGTTGTCTATAAATCATTTATAGTTAATGATGTTAGTACCAAAATTCGGCAAAATATGTGTTGTTTCATACTCATGCATGAAAATGCCAGCGTCGGCAGGGGCCACATTGGATCCCATAGCTGTGCCAGAGCGCTGCATAAAATATTCACCCTGATACATTAAATGATTGTTGATCAATAGTAGTTCCTAGAATTCAAGGATACATTCTATAGGTATGGTATATACACCTGTAGAGATAAGCAACTCTCTAACCGCATCTATACCTAGTCTATGTGGGATGATAGTATACAATGAGACATCCAGGGTCACCAGAAGGACTCCTTCCTTGATGTACCCCATTGCCAAGATCTTATCTAAAAAGTAAGCCATGTCTTAAGAAAACTTAGTATGTATGGTACCAATTCCTGAAGGAAGCTATCAACAAATATAGCTAAAGGTTGTATTCACTGCCAGGGGAGTTCACCAGTGTTTTATGCACCTTAGGTAGAGTGTATATCATGGGACAAATTGGAAACTCTACCTTCAAAAACAGTGATACTTGGTCAGACAACCAGCCTTGGTCTACTGACCTATCAATTAAAGCATCAATCTTCCTCTTAATGGAGGGCATCGGGTTGAACTCACACTTGTTGTAAGTGGCAGTGTGCGCAAGCTGACGTCAGATTTCTCCATCATAATCTTGAACGTTCTGAATGACCATGGCACCGACTTTATTGTCGGGCTGGATAATAATAATAATAATAATTTTATTTATATTGCGCTCTTTCTCCAACAGGACTCAAGGCGCTTTACAGACATCAAAAACAATGCACATGATACAGAGGATTTGAGTAATACAACAATAGACAAGCAACACAGACATAAAAGTAAACCTTGAGCCCACAGAAAGCATAATGCAGGATTGGTGTAGGCATTTTGGGTAATAACTTCCAAGGGTTGTGTATTCCACCCTCACAAGGTACCAGGTGCGGCAGCCATCTTGGGCGCTCAGCGTAGGGTTACCCAGGGTGGAATAGTCCACCCCTAGAAGTGAAGACACAAAATGGGGGTGATTTCAGAGTCCTACAGCTCAGAGTAGGGTTCCATCAAAACCATCAGGCCTATGTATTTTTCATCCCATCCACAAGTGTACCATATGGATAACTATTTTATCATTGGTGCACAAGGCCATCAGTGCCCGTCTCTGATCAGGCATCAGATTGCCATGACCCCTGGCAGAGTCATCCCTGAAATAATTTTCTGTTATCCTCATAAAACTACGTATGCTAGAATTATGTGACAGGGTATCAAATAATGCTGGTTTAGAAAACAAAGATGCATTGATGTTCTCGGGTCTGTTGCCACTAGCTTTGTCAATTAAAAATTTCCTCAGTCGCAGTTTCCTGCCAAACTGGTAAAGATCTATTTTCTTCTTAAAATATATATAGCCAGTGCTATTTTGTAGCAGGAGCTGGCAGGAACTAAGTTCCTGAAACTCTCATTAAATATGACATAATCAGAAACTGGGTTCCTGAAACTGCTCTGGATCAAAATGTATTTTACATAAGATACATTTTATTTTAAAGTCCATTTTGATTGGTGGAACCCATAGGGCCAAAACTTTTTCTTTGTAGACAATTTCAAGAAAGGAAACCAAAAGCAAACATGTTTTATTTCAGTCTTTTCAACACAAATACATACTTTGTGGATCTTGTTTTACCAATAATCCACCTTTCCAAAATAGTAAAAAGCAGGATTGTATGTGTAGGTTTTGACGAAACCTGAAATATTATTAAATATTTTTTTCTGTCTTTATTTAAACTCTTACTTGCATATTATAGTTGTCAGCAAGGCCTACCATTTTATAGATAAACTATCACTTTAAGGGGTTGATGTACAGTACCATGTAGTGAAAAGATTGGAGAAGCAGAGCAGTGGAGAAGTTGCCAATAGCAACCAATCACCTTCTACTTCTCAAATAGTAGAATGCACATGGTAAATGCAACTTTCCACTAATCCACTTTGCCATTCTTTCCACTACTTGATACATTATCATTTAAATAAAGGACCTCTATCTTTATTTCTATATCCCCATCTGAAGAATACTGCATTTTTTTGTGTACTGTTTCAGTTATTGTCTAGTGATCAGCAAACAATACTATGAGGGCACATCATCTGAAAGAGGGGACTTCATTTTTTCAAGACAGAGAGCTCCCAATGTGTGTGCAAGTCAATATGGGAGAGAAAGCATACAATGTGGTCTTCCCCGATTTATCAAAAACTATTTTGTTTCCATAATACTGGGCGATATTGTCTGGTGATCGCAGGACAATAGCTGCTAAGGGGGCAGATGCTGCCGTCACTTCACAATTCATATCAGCGGCTGCCAGAAGTCCCCACCAGTTGTTAGGATTGGTGGGGCAAAGGTAAAACCTTTTTTTTTTAATTCATCTCCTCACTGCAGTTGACAAGTGAGGCTCATCTTCCTCAGTCTACCTGTAAAACTAGAAGACAAGACCAGCAGCATAGGGATAATTGACACTCTCGTAGCTGCACTATACTGTAAATTCAAAAAGATCATGGAGACCATTTGGTGTTCTTAGTCTTCCTATCATCACTTAGGTGGGCCATTGTAGGTGGGCCAAGTGCAGTGTAAAGTCTGCCTGCACCACGTTTATTCTTGCTCCTCAAAAATCAATTCATGTGCCACTCCTAGGTCACTTCTCATCCTCCCTCCCCCCAAGATCAATGAATGACTCAATGCACACTTACCCCAATCAGTTTATATAGTAAAGTTATTTCAGACTTCTCCAGGTCAATTCATGCACTCCCTCTAATGAATAATAATAATAATAATAATAATAACAACAATAAATAACAATAATAATAATAATAGTAATGTTATTTATATAGCACTTTTCTCCTAATAGGACTCAAAGTGCTATACCTTTGCCTTTACAGTTCAAGATAGAAAACAAGCATAACAGTAGATATTAGTGAAATGCGTGAGAAAATAGGTAAGTCTGGAGTCTATTTTTGAAGGACTCTAGAATGGAGGCTTGTCGAACTGTGTGGGGAAGAGAGTTCCATAGAATCAGAGTCACAAAGCTGAAAGCTCAACCCCAAGATGAATTCCAGGAGATTCTAGGTACTGTTAGAAGTCCTTCATATACAGATTTCAGTTATTGGGCGGGACAGTAAGGAATCAGAAGCTGCTTTAAGTACCTTGGGCCCTGGTCATATAAGGCTTTGAAAGTAAGTCAATCTTGAAAATGAATCGCCATCTTACAATCAGCCAGTGAAGGCAGTAGAGAATGGGTGTCCCGTGTCTGGAATGGGGCTGGTTAGTATCACTATCCTATGTGTTATACTGTACAATTCTCTCCAGCACCATAATTCATGTAAAAACAGCAACACAGTTGTTTTCCCCTTCCAATTAATTTCTACTCAGCACCTCAATAAATTTCTCCTCTACTACCCTCTTTACTAATACTGCTCTTTCAATTTATTTCTCCAGCAGCATAAATGCACAGGGTCAGAGGGGCATACAGGAACTCACACTGACACTGACTGGGGTACTCAGAGGTCTCTCATATGCATACATTCGCACACACATACACACACACACACACACACACACACACACAATGTTTCTCGCAAAAACAGAGTTATACAAACAGGGTTACACATACAGGGCCTAATTCAGAGATAAAAGCAAATGCGAATGCACACACAGTGGCCGACAATCGCTAAAGTACATATGTGTAACAGAAACAAAGTACGCAATTCGCATGCACCAAATATCATTGCGAACATCACACTGAATTGTGTGCGAACACACAACAGTGCGCACAATGCCAGGCACAGAGATACAAGTAAGGGGCGGATTCGGGGTGTTTCTCTGCAAAGGTTGCAATGAAAAGGAGTGAAGGGGGAGTGGAATGGACGATCCCCGCATGAAACTAGAAACTGCACACAGTGAATTTACACACATAAGATAGCATTTCAGAGTCATTTCTATAGACTGAACAGTACTCATGCATACAGTAGCATGATAGCACAGCAAACTGAAAAGATATCAATAGACAAACATCGATATTCTGCTGCTAACAACGACTGAAGCTAGTGTTTGCAATTATCAAGATCACTTTTAGTCCTGATTACTCTCTAGCAAACAATCTAAACCACATCTACAATAAATAACCTGGCAGAATATATTTTAAACCAAATTGAAATTAATTGCAATCTAAAATAGATAAGTTTAGGAAACAGCAGAGTTGTACAAACAGAAAACACTTTATTTCTGCAGAGATAGTATTAGTATAAATATAAAAGCATTTTCATGCATATGCACAAATCCAAAATAGAATCATAAATAAATTGATATTTGCATACATGTTCACAAATAACACATTAAAACATACAGTATTCATTTCTGCAAACATACAAAACTGTACAACAAAAACAACTTAACATAGCATACATCTGCTAAGTGTTTTTTAAGATATAGGAATAAACAAATATTGGCATACATCTGCATACATTTTTAACAAATAATTTAATAATAAATGTAAAAATAATAATAATACATATTTTCCCCAACATCTAGGGATTGAAATATACACTCCTTCCATGCTTTGTGGGTGGCACTACATCTTTCACAACTGGTTGTTGCCTTGTACTACGTTGTACATTGGCCCTCATTCCGAGTTGATCGCTAGCTGCTTTCGGTCGCAGAGCGGCGATCAGGCTAAAAATCTGCATTTCTGTGCATGCGTACGGGCTAGAGATGTGCACCGGAAATTTTTCGGGTTTTGTGTTTTGGTTTTGAGTTCGGTTCCGCGGCCGTGTTTTGGGTTCGAACGCGTTTTGGCAAAACCTCACCGAATTTTTTTTGTCGGATTCGGGTGTGTTTTGGATTCGGGTGTTTTTTTCAAAAAACCCTAAAAAACAGCCTAAATCATAGAATTTGGGGGTCATTTTGATCCCAAAGTATTATTAACCTCAATAACCATAATTTCCACTTATTTTCAGTCTATTCTGAACACCTCACACCTCACAATATTATTTTTAGTCCTAAAATTTGCACCGAGGTCGCTGGATGACTAAGCTCAGTGACCCAAGTGGCCGACACAAAAACCTGGCTCATCTAGGAGTGGCACTGCAGTGTCACGCAGGATGGCCCTTCCAAAAAACACTCCCCAAACAGCACATGACGCAAAGAAAAAAAGAGGCGCAATGAGGTAGCTGTGTGACTAAGCTCAGCGACCCAAGTGGCCGACACAAACACCTGGCCCATCTAGGAGTGGCACTGCAGTGTCAGGCAGGATGGCCCTTCCAAAAAATACTACCCAAACAGCACATGACGCAAAGAAGAAAAAAAAGAGGCGCAATGAGGTAGCTGTGTGAGTAAGCTAAGTGACCCTAGTGGCCGACACAAACACCTGGCCCATCTAGGAGTGGGACTGCAGTGTCATGCAGGATGGCCCTTCCAAAAAACACTCCCCACCAGCACATGACGCAAAGAAAAAAAGAGGCGCAATGAGGTAGCTGTGTGACTAAGCTCAGCGACCCAAGTGGCCGACACAAACACCTGGCCCATCTAGGAGTGGCACTGCAGTGTCAGGCAGGATTGCCCTTCCAAAAAATACTCCCCAAACAGCACATGACGCAAAGAAGAAAAAAAAGAGGCGCAATGAGGTAGCTGTGTGAGTAAGCTAAGCGACCCTAGTGGCCGACACAAACACCTGGCCCATCTAGGAGTGGCACTGCAGTGTCACGCAGGATGGCCCTTCCAAAAAACACTCCCCAAACAGCACATGACGCAAAGAAAAAAAGAGGCGCAATGAGGTAGCTGTGTGACTAAGCTCAGCGACCCAAGTGGCCGACACAAACACCTGGCCCATCTAGGAGTGGCACTGCAGTGTCAGGCAGGATGGCCCTTCCAAAAATACTCCCCAAACAGCACATGACGCAAAGAAGAAAAAAAAGAGGCGCAATGAGGTAGCTGTGTGAGTAAGCTAAGCGACCCTAGTGGCCGACACAAACACCTGGCCCATCTAGGAGTGGCACTGCAGTGTCACGCAGGCTGGCCCTTCCAAAAAACACTCCCCAAACAGCACATGACGCAAAGAAAAATGAAAGAAAAAAGAGGTGCAAGATGGAATTGTCCTTGGGCCCTCCCACCCACCCTGCCCTCCCACCCACCCTTATGTTGTATAAACAGGACATGCACACTTTAACCAACCCATCATTTCAGTGACAGGGTCTGCCACACGACTGTGACTGAAATGACGGGTTGGTTTGGACCCCCACCAAAAAAAGAAGCAATTAATCTCTCCTTGCACAAACTGGCTCTACAGAGGCAAGATGTCCACCTCATCATCATCCTCCGATTCATCACCGTGTACATCCCCCTCCTCACAGATTATCAATTCGTCCCCACTGGAATCCACCATCACAGCTCCCTGTGTACTTTGTGGAGGCAATTGCTGCTGGTGAATGTCTCCATGGAGGAATTGATTATAATTCATTTTAATGAACATCATCTTCTCCACATTTTCTGGAAGTAACCTCGTACGCCGATTGCTGACAAGGTGAGCGGCGGCACTAAACACTCTTTCGGAGTACACACTTGTGGGAGGGCAACTTAGGTAGAATAAAGCCAGTTTGTGCAAGGGCCTCCAAATTGCCTCTTTTTCCTGCCAGTATACGTACGGACTGTCTGACGTGCCTACTTGGATGCGGTCACTCATATAATCCTCCACCATTCTTTCAATGGTGAGAGAATCATATGCAGTGACAGAAGACGACATGTCCGTAATCGTTGTCAGGTCCTTCAGTCCGGACCAGATGTCAGCATCAGCAGTCGCTCCAGACTGCCCTGCATCACCGCCAGCGGGTGGGCTCGGAATTCTGAGCCTTTTCCTCGCACCCCCAGTTGCGGGAGAATGTGAAGGAGGAGATGTTGACAGGTCGCGTTCCGCTTGACTTGACAATTTTCTCACCAGCAGTTCTTTGAACCCCTGCAGACTTGTGTCTGCCGGAAAGAGAGATCCAAGGTAGGTTTTAAATCTAGGATCGAGCACGGTGGCCAAAATGTAGTGCTCTGATTTCAACAGATTGACCACCCGTGAATCCTTGTTAAGCAAATTAAGGGCTCCATCCACAAGTCCCACATGCCTAGCGGAATCGCTCAGTGTTAGCTCCTCCTTCAATGTCTCCAGCTTCTTCTGCAAAAGCCTGATGAGGGGAATGACCTGACTCAGGCTGGCAGTGTCTGAACTGACTTCACGTGTGGCAAGTTCAAAAGGTTGCAGAACCTTGCACAACATTGAAATCATTCTCCACTGCGCTTGAGACAGGTGCATTCCACCTCCTATATCGTGGCCAGTTGTATAGGCTTGAATGGCCTTTTGCTGCTCCTCCATCCTCTGAAGCATATAGAGGGTTGAATTCCACCTCGTTACCACTTCTTGCTTCAGATGATGGCAGGGCAGGTTCAGGCGTTTTTGGTGTTGCTCCAGTCTTCTGTACGTGGTGCCTGTACGCCGAAAGTGTCCCGCAATTCTTCTGGCCACCGACAGCATCTCTTGCACGCCCCTCTCGTTTTTTAAATAATTCTGCACCACCAAATTCAAGGTATGTGCAAAACATGGGACGTGCTGGAATTTGCCCATATTTAATGCACACACAATATTGCTGGCGTTGTCCGATGCCACAAATCCACAGGAGAGTCCAATTGGGGTAAGCCATTCTGCGATGATCTTCCTCAGTTGCCTTAAGAGGTTTTTAGCTGTGTGCGTATTCTGGAAAGCGGTGATACAAAGCGTAGCCTGCCTAGGAAAGAGTTGGCGTTTGCGAGATGCTGCTACTGGTGCCGCCGCTGCTGTTCTTGCGGCGGGAGTCAATACATCTACCCAGTGGGCTGTCACAGTCATATAGTCCTGAGTCTGCCCTGCTCCACTTGTCCACATGTCCGTGGTTAAGTGGACATTGGGTACAACTGCATTTTTTAGGACACTGGTGAGTCTTTTTCTGAGGTCTGTGTACATTTTCGGTATCGCCTGCCTAGAGAAATGGAACCTAGATGGTATTTGGTACTGGGGACACAGTACCTCAATCAAGTCTATAGTTGGCTCTGCAGTAATGATGGATACCGGAACCACGTTTCTCACCGCCCAGGATGCCAAGGCCTCAGTTATCCGCTTTGCAGCAGGATGACTGCTGTGATATTTCATCTTCCTCGCAAAGGACTGTTGGACAGTCAATTGCTTGGTGGAAGTAGTAAAAGTCGTCTTACGACTTCCCCTCTGGGATGACCATCGACTCCCAGCAGCAACAACAGCAGCGCCAGCAGCAGTAGGCGTTACACGCAAGGATGCATCGGAGGAATCCCAGGCAGGAGAGGACTCGTCAGAATTGCCAGTGACATGGCCTGCAGGACTATTGGCATTCCTGGGGAAGGAGGACATTGACACTGAGGGAGTTGGTGGGGTGGTTTGCGTGAGCTTGGTTACAAGAGGAAGGGATTTACTGGTCAGTGGACTGCTTCCGCTGTCGCCCAAAGTTTTTGAACTTGTCCCTGACTTATGATGAATGCGCTGCAGGTGACGTATAAGGGAAGATGTTCCGAGGTGGTTAACGTCCTTACCCCTACTTATTACAGCTTGACAAAGGCAACACACGGCTTGACAAATGTTGTCCGCATTTCTGTTGAAATACTTCCACACCGAAGAGCTGATTTTTTTGGTATTTTCACCAGGCATGTCAATGGCCATATTCCTCCCACGGACAACAGGTGTCTCCCCGGGTGCCTGACTTAAACAAACCACCTCACCATCAGAATCCTCCTGGTCAATTTCCTCCCCAGCGCCAGCAACACCCATATCCTCCTCATCCTGGTGTACTTCAACACTGACATCTTCAATCTGACTATCAGGAACTGGACTGCGGGTGCTCCTTCCAGCACTTGCAGGGGGTGTGCAAATGGTGGAAGGTGCATGCTCTTCACGTCCAGTGTTGGGAAGGTCAGGCATCGCAACCGACACAATTGGACTCTCCTTGTGGATTTGTGATTTCGAAGAACGCACAGTTCTTTGCTGTGCTTTTGCCAGCTTAAGTCTTTTCATTTTTCTAGCGAGAGGCTGAGTGCTTCCATCCTCATGTGAAGCTGAACCACTAGCCATGAACATAGGCCAGGGCCTCAGCCGTTCCTTGCCACTCCATGTGGTAAATGGCATATTGGCAAGTTTACGCTTCTCCTCCGACGATTTTATTTTAGATTTTTGAGTCCTTTTTTTACTGATATTTGGTGTTTTGGATTTTACATGCTCTGTACTATGACATTGGGCATCGGCCTTGGCAGACGACGTTGATGGCATTTCATCGTCTCGGCCATGACTAGTGGCAGCAGCTTCAGCACGAGGTGGAAGTCGATCTTGATCTTTCCCTATTTTTGGAACCTCAACATTTTTGTTCTCCATATTTTAATAGGCACAACTAAAAGGCACCTCAGGTAAACAATGGAGATGGATGGATACTAGTATACTTATGGATGACGAGTGACTGCCGACACAGAGGTAGCTACAGCCGTGGACTACCGTACTGCGTCTGCTAGTATAGACTGGATGATAATGATATAAAAAATATATATATATCACTACTGCAGGACAGGTATATATTATATAATGACGGACCTGCTGGACACTGTCAGCAGACTCCTAAACTACTAGTATGAAGAAGATAGAAAAAAAAAAAAACACCACAGGTAGGTATACAATTATGGACGAGCACTGCCGACACAGAGGTAGCTACAGCCGTGGACTACCGTACTGCGTCTGCTAGTATAGACTGGATGATAATGATATAAAAAATATATATATACCACTACTGCAGGACAGGTATATATTATATAATGACGGACCTGCTGGACACTGTCAGCAGACTCCTAAACTACTAGTATGAAGAAGATAGAAAAAAAAACCCCACCACAGGTAGGTATACAATTATGGACGAGCGACTGCCGACACAGAGGTAGCTACAGCCGTGGACTACCGTACTGCGTCTGCTAGTATAGACTGGATGATAATGATATAAAAAATATATATATATCACTACTGCAGGACAGGTATATATTATATAATGACGGACCTGCTGGACACTGTCAGCAGACTCCTAAACTACTAGTATGAAGAAGATAGAAAAAAAAACCCCACCACAGGTAGGTATACAATTATGGACGAGCGACTGCCGACACAGAGGTAGCTACAGCCGTGGACTACCGTACTGCGTCTGCTAGTATAGACTGGATGATGATATAAAAAATATATATATATCACTACTGCAGGACAGGTATATATTATATAATGACGGACCTGCTGGACACTGTCAGCAGACTCCTAAACTACTAGTATGAAGAAGATAGAAAAAAAAAAAACCACCACAGGTAGGTATACAATTATGGACGAGCACTGCCGACACAGAGGTAGCTACAGCCGTGGACTACCGTACTGCGTCTGCTAGTATAGACTGGATGATAATGATATAAAAAATATATATATATCACTACTGCAGGACAGGTATATATTATATAATGACGGACCTGCTGGACACTGTCAGCAGACTCCTAAACTACTAGTATGAAGAAGATAGAAAAAAAAACCCCACCACAGGTAGGTATACAATTATGGACGAGCACTGCCGACACAGAGGTAGCTACAGCCGTGGACTACCGTACTGCGTCTGCTAGTATAGACTGGATGATAATGATATAAAATATATATATATATATATATCACTACTGCAGGTATATATTATAATATAATGAATGACGGACCTGCTGGACACTGTCTGTCAGCAGAATGCGTTTATAGAATAAAAAAAAAAAACACCACACGAGTGTTTAACTTTTTCAGGCAGACAATATACTGGTGGTCACTGGTCAGTCACACTGGCAGCAAAAGTGTGCACTGTTATGTACTCCTGCTATAACTACTCCCCAGTCTCCCCCACAATTAAGCTGTGTGAGCAGTGAGCACTCAGCACAGTCAGATATACATAGATGATATTATCATGCAGCACACTGAGGCTGAGCACAGATATGGTATGTGACTGTGTATCGTTTTTTTTCAGGCAGAGAACGGATTTTAAATAATAAATAAAACTGGTGGTCACTAGTATAACTATCAGCAAAACTCTGCACTCTCTGAGTACTCCAGTCCTAATGCTCCCCAAAATTACTAAAATTAAATTACTAGTAAATCAAGTGTCTCACTCTCTATCTAAACGGAGAGGACGCCAGCCACGTCCTCTCCCTATCAATCTCAATGCACGTGTGAAAATGGTGGCGACGCGTGGCTCCTTATATAGAATCCGAGTCTCGCGATAGAATACGAGCCTCGCGAGAATCCGACAGCGGGATGATGACGTTCGGGCGCACTCGGGTTAACCGAGCAAGGCGGGAAGATCCGAGTCTGCCTCGGACCCGTGTAAAAAGGCTGAAGTTCGGGGGGGTTCGGATTCCGAGGAACCGAACCCGCTCATCCTCATCTCTAGTACGGGCCGCAGTACGCACGCGCAAAGTACTTGCACACAAAACTATGCTGTTTTACACAAGGTCAAGCGACGCTTTTCAGTCGCTCTGCTGATCGGTGAGTGATTGACAGGAAGTGGGTGTTTCTGGGTGGTAACTGACTGTTTTCTGTGAGTGCTAAAAAACGCAGGCGTGTCATGTAAAAACTCAGCGGTGCCTAGAGAAACGGGGGAGTGGCTGGCCGAACGCAGGGCGTGTATGTGACGTCAAAGCAGGAACTAAACTGTCTGCAGTGATCGCAAGGTAGGAGTAGGTTTGAAGCTACTCAGAAACGGCATGAAATTTTTTTCGAGCACTTCTGCTAACCTTTTGTTCGCACTTCTGCTAAGCTAAGATACACTCCCAGAGGGCGGCGGCTTAGCGTTTGCACTGCTGCTAAAAGCAGCTAGCGAGCGATCAACTTGGAATGAGGGCCATTGCTGTGTGGTCCTGCAGTGGTGGTTGCTGCTGTGGATGTGGATGGTTGTATTGGGCCAGACGCTGGTGCCCTGACATTAGCGCTCAAGGCATTAGCAACAGTCTGCACAATGCTGTTCATGCCAGCTTTTACACTAAAGCAGGCAGAGATCCGCATAGGCTCGAAGCCAAATAAACACCCTGATTTTTTCTGACATGTGTTGAGGATAGGCAGGGCTAGCCTTAGTGATTGACAGTTGTGGTCAGGTGACCTATGGGTTCCTATTAGGGATATGTAGGAGGAGTATACTCAGGGGTATATAGTCCTGGGATTCGGCAGCCATCTTCCTCTTGCCAGTTTTCTTGGATGTGGTAAGAATATACTGTCATCAATTGCAATTTATCCTCCTCCTATATTTACTATTCCTGCTACTACTCCCCCTCCTAATACTAGTGCTCCTACTACTCATTATCCCCCTTCTATACGAGCGCAAGCTGTACCAGCTTTTTCATCAGGTTTCAGCCCGGCACTATGCCCCGTCCCAAGAGAACTGCGCCCCCTCCCCGCCGCCTGGCGGAGGCCGCCCGTCCGCTCATAGCGGCTGGCTATCGCCGGCCACGTGTGCGTGTGGTTCCCCCCTCCGCTTCGCCTCCTGCCGGAGACAGTGTCCTGCTCTCCTCGGGCGGCGGTGTCTCTCCCGCTCCGGCCGCTCTAGGAGCCCGGCGCAGCGGTAGAGCCGCGCGCGCCGGGGCTCCGGCCTCCATAGGCAGTTGGGTTCTCCTCCCCACGGCCTCAGTTGGTGGGTCAGGTGACCCATCGGTCGGGTCCCGCGACGCCGCACATGGGAATGGGCTGACGGGGCTATCACCAGCCAGCTCCCCTGCGGGTGCCTGGCTGGTGCAGGACATAGTGTCCCTGCCATCTTTGGCAGGGACAGTTCGGGGGGCGGGGCCTACGTTTGCGCAGTCGCAAACCACGTTTCTTCCCGCGATTCCCATGGTCTCCAATGCCATGGGGGGCAGTGGGTTGTCGGGCGTCGGCGGGCAGGCGTCTGGGATTTACCCGGGGGGCACTCCCGGTATCCCAGATCCTGCTGCCGCCCGTGAGTGGCCTGTGGCCCAGTGAGGCGATGCCATCTGCTGGCCAGCTCATGGTACAGCAGATGGGGTCGGGACACAGTTCAGTGGCCGCTTCATTTGCGTACCGAGTGTGCACATATCAAGCCACGTCCGTGGGTTTCCTACCGGCGGTTTCGGTGTCGGTGGCCTGGTCTGGGGCACTGCAACTCCCGGTCATGACTTCCGGGGCGGCTCCCGAGTTCCGAGGGGGTCGGGCCCCCTTTTCGGCCCCTTATTTGCAGGCGGCATTTACGCACGCGCAGGGATCGGTGACATCCTGGCCCACGCCGAGTGGTCCGGGGTTTGCTCCTTGGGGGGTTCTTACGGCGGCGGGTTTACCCCCGGGGCTATCGCGCAGACGCCTTACTGGGCGGCGCCGTTTTCGCAGGCTCCGTCCAATTGGCACGCTGGTTTTACCTCCCCGGCCACATGGCCTCCAGCGTCTGGCGCAGCCATTGAATTGGCTGGCGCTGCAACATTGGGCATGCCCGCCCTCGGTCCACGGCCCCCCCTTGCTGCTCCCCCCCCCCTGCTACCTCCGGTTCCCCCCCCCGGAGGCGGCCGCTTTTGTGCCTCCCCTTCCCCCCCCTTCTGTTTCCCCATCAGGTGCCGGTACGTCGAGGGGGGTCTCTCCCCCGGACGGATCGTCGGGAGCCACGGCAGCAGCAAAATCCAGTGAAGCACAGCCAGGAGCAGCGAAGCAGGCTGAACAAGTGGGAACGGGGGGATCTCGGGTCCCTGAAGAGGTTCCATCCGGCCCCGCCACCGCGGCAGGAGAAGCGGGCGGGCGGTCCTTCTGGAACGGGTCCCCCAGGCGCCTGCGTAAACTAGCCAGGCTCATTGCGCATTGGTTGCACAAGAAAGATAGGAAGGCCAAGGGCACAGTTGCGGCAGTCACACAGGACCCTCCGCGTTTTACAGAAATGGTGCACTGCGCAAACACTGCGGTTACCAGGGGTTTACGTAAACGGATGAGGGAGAAGATTAAGAAGGGTAAATATGTCGACATGTTCACCCTTACGGATGACATGCGGAAGGCGTTCGATAAGGCCAAGAAGGTCGGGGGCATTGGTGAGAATGCATTTCGCAATTTTCACCATTGGCTCCGAGGGTTTTTAGTGTTCACAGCGTGCTACGCCGAGACGAGGCCTACGGAATATCACAACACGGTCAAGTATTTGTTCCTGGTGCACGAAATATACTTGACCTCCAAGGGTTACGTGTGGCGGGATTACGATGAGAAATTCCGTCGTAACCAAGACGGTAACCCGACACTACCCTTGGGGTTCAAAGACGTTGAAGTTTGGTTAGAGGTCACGCAGCATAATAAGCCCATTTATGAAGCC